>NC_056054.1:139095779-139398809 GCF_016772045.2 Ovis aries
TGCTATTCAATAAAATCCTATGCCTTTCTCACATATGCTGCCCGGGCCTCACATCTCTCTCATCATGATTTCTTATGGTGGACATTAAAATTTCAGAGAAACATATAGTTTCATTGTTTATGAAGAATTTAGTCAATAACAAACCTGGATGCCCTATACACTGAAAATTATTTTACAAATTAATTTATTGAATTCAAATAATTTAATTTTTTATTAAGAATATGGGCTCTATTGGCAACCTGTATGGAACTTGAGACTAAGCTTCATCATCTATGAAGTGAGGATTATATTCAACCTTACCATGAAAGAACACTGTATGGACTAAAGAGATAATTTTCTATTTTTTTTTCCCATATTTACTAGCATGTGATAAGTCACTTTAGTCATGTCTGACTCTTTGCAACCCCATATGGACTGTAGCCTGCCAGGCTCCTCTGTCCTTGGGATTCTCCAGGCAAGGATCCTGGAGTGACTTGCCATCCCCTCCTCCAGGGAATCTTCCCCACCCAGGGATTGAACCCACATCTATTAAGTCTCTTGAATCAGCAGGTGGGTTCTTTACCACTAGTGCCACTTGGGAAGCCCAATAACTAGCACAGTCAGCACTAAAATGACAAACATGATGGCAATGATAGAGCCAGAGATCTCTCACTTGTAATTTACATCTCTTTTTAAAGTTTTTTAAAGCTATAAAGCACTAAAATCTGTCATGTCATAACAGGGAAGAATGGACTTCATTACCCTTATAAGAGCTCTTACCTAATGAGATATAGACATGCAAAAAGTAAATAGAAATTAACATAAAACATATATGCAATGTATGTCCTTGACAAAAATGGAATATTGATGTACCCAGGTATATCTACAGTAATCAAGGTAGTGTTTCCAGGGGAAACAGGACTTCAGTCAAAACAGAGGATGAATGAGAAAATTTCAAAACTGAAAATTTAAAAAAAGTGAAAATGTTAGTCACTAAGTTGTGTCTGACTCAGTGCAACTCTTTGGACAGTAGCCCACCAGGCTCCTCAGTCCATGGAATTCTCCAGGCAAGAATACTACAATGGGTAGCCATTTCCTTCTCCAGGGCATCTTCCAGACCCAGGGATCAAACCCAGGTCTCCTACACTGGAGGCATATTCTTTACTGTCTGAGCCACTGGGGAAGCCCCAAGAAACTTTTAAGCAGACCTGTAAATATATGATGTCCTGGGAAGATCAGAGTAATTGCCTAAAGCTTTAAGAAAGCCTGGCATTGTCAGGGATGAGGAATGGTGAAACAGAAAATGTGAGGAAGCAACGGGAGATGAGAAGACCCATCAGATTGACAGTACCTGATGAGAGTTCAAATTAAATATAAGATTTAGGATTTTTATTTCACACACTAAGGGAAATTATGGGACTAAGTAAGCAACTATCATAACCATAGTAATGCCAAAACCATATTCCAAAGTTTGCGAGATGAGTGTCATAGAAATAGAACATGTGAAATTGAGCAAATGTATGCCTATGGCAGGGAAATTTGTAAGAAAGAATTGGAACTATTAAGTTAAGAAAATTGTTGATCAGTCACTAAGTCATGGCCAAGTTTTTGTGATCTCATGAACTGCAAGCGCCAGCCTCCCCTGTCCTTCACTATCTCCTGAAGTTTGCTCAAACTCATGTCCGTTGAATTGGTGATGCCATCCAACCATCTCATTCTCCGTTAAGAAAATATGAGATTCTAATGTAAGAAATAGAAATTAGAAAACAAATAACAAATAAGTGTCAGGGATATTTTCAGAGAAATATTGAAATATTAATACGGGGTCTTACAAGCAAGAATTTGGAAGAAAATTGAAGTTTACTGTTTCTTGACATAGGAGAAATGATGCTTTATTCTGTGAAATAGAGAATAGGGAATGGATACAAGTTGGGAAACATAAGAGATTATTAGATTAAATTTTAAACTTAGACTGAAAGTGTTAGACCCCAAATAAGGATGAGGGGAATGAGAGGGATTCTGAGAAACAGTTCCAATAAATGAGAGTCTAAGAGACAAAGTATAATTGCTCAGATAGATGCTGAAGAATAAGGAAAGCTCTAAGTACAAGCTAAGTACAAGTCCCATAGAAGGTCAATGATGACTAGATATGTTTTGATGTGTGTGCTTGCATGTGGAGGGAAGAAGTGAGAAGGTAGATTTGAAGGTACCCACAATTGAGCTAAATCCCCAGGGGAAACTGAAGTCATGTTATGTTATAAATGCTTATGTTGAAGCATAAATCTTAACAGTTCTGAGGTCTAAGGCAGGTCATGTGATATCTCAACTTCCTCAACCATGTCATAAGAGGTAGATATCTAATAGGGTTTCTGTGAGTATTCAATGTTAATAATATATCACTTCACTTAGATGACTATCCTTATATAATAATAATAAAATTTAATAAATGTTGAATTTTAAAATACTTAGCATTAATCAAAAAATTATTACCACAAGATTAAACCAGCATTGCAAAAAAATAAAGTGAGTGAAGTGAGTGAAGTCATTCAGTCATGTCTGACTCTTTGCGACCCCATGGACTGTAGCCCACCAAGCTCCTCTGTCCATGGGATTCTCCAGGCAAGAGTACTAGAGTGGGTTGCCATTTCCTTCTCCAGGGGATCTTCTTGACCCAGGGATCGAACCCATGTCTCCTGCATTGCAGGCAGATGCTTTAACCTCTGAGCCACCAGGAAAGCCCAATTTAGTGGTAGAACCAGTGCTAAAATATAGGCTCCTTCACTTTACATATCAATATTTCTTCCCATTCCTCAATGAAAAGGAATTCATGAGTTTAGTTCTAAATGAAATATTACATTGTCATAAAATATAAAATATATTTGGCTTAACTACCCAGCAGTCATGTATGGATGTGAGAGTTGGACTGTGAAGAAGGCTGAGCGTCAAAGAATTGATGCTTTTGAACTGTGATGTTAGAGAAGACTCTTGAGAGTCCCTTGGACTGCAAGGAGATCCAACCAGTCCATTCTGAAGGAGATCAGCCCTGGGATTTCTTTGGAAGGAATGATGCTAAAGCTGAAGCTACAGTAATTTGGCCACCTCATGTGAAGAGTTGACTTATTGGAAAAGACTTTGATGCTGGGAAGGATTGGGGGCAGGAAGAGAAGGGGACAACAGAGGATGAGATGGCTGGATGGCATCACTGACTCGATGGACGTGAGTCTGAGTGAACTCCAGGAGTTGGTGATGGACAGGGAGGCCTGGTGTGCTGCGATTCATGGGGTCGCAAAGAGTTGGATACGACTGAGTGACTGAACTGAACTGAACTGACATTCCAGAAAAATACTGTTTTCTTTGTTTTGTTTTGTCTTGATACATGTCGCTACTCAGTACACAGAAAAATCCTAGATTTAGTAAATCCATTTCAGGCAGGAAAAAGCAGAAATATATTTGGTCTGGTTAGAGAAAATAAAAAGATAAAAACTTTAATTTTCAGTATTAAATACGGTTAAATTGTAACTTAAAGGATTAAATACTTTCTTTCCATTAAAACTTAAAAAATAGAGACTAAAGTAATTAAATGTTATAAAACCTCTTTTAAGTTATTCTGATTAATTAAAGCAATCTAGAGGAAATAATTGCTTCCAGCTCTTAAATTGGAAGGTGATAGAAGAATAATATAGATAAACTAGACAGAAAGAAGAGATTACAGAACATACAGAGATAATAGTCTTAACAAAGACATCAAGCTTATTCGATGGATATAAGTAATTGGTAAAGTTAACTTTGCAACAGGAGATATTAACATCTGTTTCATAATTCTTGAATCTTACTTGTGTGTGGAAAAACACAGCTCATAAAAAATATTTAAATCTGTCATAAGAAAAAACAAGGCAGTCATGAGAAATATGTTGTTTAATGTAGTACTGAGCTCTGTCACTATCTTCCACTGAATTATGAAACGTTAGAAATAATGTCAAGAAGCTTAGCATATAAAATTTTTGATATAAACTACTCAAGACATAAACATAAAAGATGTTTATTCAGTGATGTCAAAATATACAAACCAGGGAATACCTGATACAGTAATCTTAAATTCAAAAAGTAGGAAAAAATATGTTCAAGTCTGTAGCTGATCCTGTATAAATAAATCATATTTCTATGAATAATTGTATGGACAGATCAATTCATGGAGCATAAAATATAAAAAGACGGTTTGATGAGTTTGTATCTGTTTTATAAAACACTCTCCTTGCCAGATACATGCAGTTTCTCACTTTTTAAATCACCTATAATAAAATTTATATGTATCTCCAAGGAAGTGTATATGACCTAGGACTTTCCCTTCTCAACATTGATGAACAGAGGTAAAAGGAGACTGATGACTATCAAACAGTCAATAACCATTATTTTGAAAAATTTAAAAAAAGAAAGAAAACAAATATACTGAAGAGAAAAGCAGCAGCTTTCTTCTTTGGCAACTGGTGAATGTCAGATCTAGGACTAAAGCCCTGGTCCCATAACTTCACACTGTGTAACTTCACTTTTAAAATATTGTACTTACAGCTGATAAATGTGCCATGTGTTTTCAGTGGAAGTCACAAAAATGTCTACATCATATAATTGAGAGTTTTAGAGATCAGGGAGTGAACAGTTGGAAGAAATGATTTCCAGGGGGCGGTCCTAAGATGGAGGAGGAATAGGACGAGGAGACCACTTTCTCCCTCAAAAATTCATCAAAAGAACATTTCAACGCTGAGTAAATTCCACAAAACAACTTCTGAATGCTGGCAGAGGACAACAGGCACCTAGAAAAGCATATCATTGGCTTCAAAAACAGATAGGAAAAAATATAATAAGATGAAAAAAGAGACAAAGGAGGTAGGGAGGGAGCTCAGTCCCAGTAAGGGAATCCCGTCCCGGGAAGAGACTCTTAAAAAGAGAGGTTTCCAAACACCAGGAAACATTCTCGCAGCCGAGTCTGTGGCGAGCTTTGGAAGCACAGAGGGCAACATAACAGGAAGGAAAAATAAATAAATAATTAAAACCAACAGATTACGAGCCCAACAGTAACTCCCCCAGTGGAAAAGCAGTGCAGACGCCTGCATCCGCCACTAGCAAGTGGGGGCTGGGCAGGGGGGAGGAGCAGGAGACGCAGTCGGCAGTGCTTTTTAAGAGTTTGGCCAGGGGAGGCACAGGCTGCAGTGCTTCTTTGAGAATCGGGCCAGAACGCCCCGCGCGTGGACAGAGCGAACTAACTTAGGCTAGCAAACCAGACTGTGGGATAGCTACCACGCGAAATGCTCGAACATAAGACACCGCCAGGTCTGCGCACAGAACAAAGTACAGATCGGAAATAGCTGGCTGCAGACCATCCGCCTCCAGTGACAGGCAGCCAGAGCCTTAAGGGCTGAAAGGGGGCAATCGTAGCCCAAGAGAGACATTACCTACCAAAATGCAAGCAGGCTTCTTTGTTAACTAAGACTTCTGGGGGTTCTGGACAGTCATCATCCGCCTGAGAAGGAACGCCAGCAGTACACCCAGAAAACTGAGCAGCAGGGAAAGGCCATAGTCACAGCGATTGCACTCGCCAAACTCCTGAGCTATTCGGACCTGGGAAGGGCACAAAACGCAGGCCCAACACAACCAAATCTGTGCCTCTGAGGGCTTCCTGAGCACTGAGCCTGAGCGGCTTAGACCGGGGAGGTGCATGAAGCCTAGGGCTGGCCTCAGACAGTTCCCTGGTGGAGCTACGTAGAGACTGAGCGGTGTGCACCGTGAGCAGGGGCAAGCCCAGAGTGGATGAGACACTGCAAGCACATGCCAGTAATATTTGTTTGCAGCATCCCTCCCTCCCCACAGCGTGACTGAATAGTGAACCTAGTGTGTCCACCACCGCCCTCCCTGTGTCAAGATGGAAGTCAGTCACTGAAGAGACCAGGAAACAGAGGAAGTTAAACAGAGGGAACTGCCTTGGAAGTGACCCCACACAACCCACAACACCAGAGAAAGGGCCAGATATACCTTTACTACTTATACAGTCTTTTTTTTTTTTTTAGTTGATGGGGTTGCGTGATTGTTTTTTCTTCTTTTTTTCTTTTTTGTTTTTCCTCTTTTTTTTTTAACTTTCTTAAATTTTTAAGTACTCTATTTCTCTAATTATTTTTAATAATTCTTGTGGCTTTGTGTTTTTTTTTGTTTTGTTTGTTTGTTTTTTCTTTCTTTTTTCCTCTTCTTCTTCTTTTCTTTAATATTGTATTTTTGAAAATCCAATCTCTACTCCAGATTTTTAATCTTTGCTTCTTGGTATTTGTTGTCAATTTTGTACATGTAAAAAACCAATCTTCAGTACCTAATTTTACCTGAGAGCGAGATTACTGGCTTGACCACTCTCCCCTCCTTTGGACTCTCCTTTTTGTCCACCAGGTGTCCTCTGTCTCCTCCCTCCCCCTTCTCTTCTCTACCCAACCTTGTGAATCTCTGTGTGTTCCAGATGGTGGAGAACACTCAGGGAACTGGTTACTGGCCGGATCTCTCTCTCTCCGTTTCATTTCCCTCTTTTATCCTCTTGGCCACCTCTGTCTACTTCCTCCCTCTCCTCTTCCCTGTATAACTCCATGAACACCTCTGAGTGGTCCAGACTGCGGAGTGTACCTAAGGAAGTGATTACTGGCTAGCTTGCTCTCTCCCCTTTTGATCCCACCTCATCTCATTCCAGTCACCTCTAACTACCCCCTCCCTCTTCTCTTCTCCATGTAATTCAGTGAACCTCTATGGGTGACCCTCAATGTGGAGAAACCTTTCATCTTTAACCTAGATGCTTTATCATCAGTGCTGTATAGATGGAGAAGTCCTGAGGCTAGGGCAAAAATAAAACTGAAAACCAGAAACAAGAGGCTTAAGTCCAAATCCTAAGAACATCAGAGAAATCCTGAATCCAGGGAACATTAATCAATAGGAGCTCATCAAACACCTCCATACCTACACTAAAACCAAGCACCACCCAAGGACCAACAAGTTCCAGAGCAAGACATACCACACAAATTCTCCAGCAACACAGGAACACACCCCTGAGCTTCAATATACAGGCAGCTCAAAGCTACTCCAAAACCATTGACGTCTCATAACCCAATACTGGACAATTCATGGCACTCCAGAGAGAAGAAATCCAGCTCTACCCACCAGAACTCCAACACAAGCCTCCCTAACCAAGAAACCTTGACAAGCCACTGATACAACCCCACCCACAGTGAGGAAGCTCCATAATAAGAGAACTCCACAAATTCCCAGAATACAGAAAGGCCACCCCAAACTCAGCAATATAACCAAGATGACGAGACAGAGGAATACCCAGCAGGTAAAGGAAAAGGAGAAATGCCTACCAAACCAAACCAAACCAAAGAGGAAGAGATAGAGAATCTACCTGAGAAAGAATTCTGAATATTGATAGTGAAAATGATCCAAAATCTTGAAATCAAAATGGAATCACAGATAAATAGCCTGGAGAAAAGGATTGAGAAGATGCAAGAAAGGTTTAACAAGGACCTATAAGAAATAAAAAAGAGTTAAAATATAATGAATAATGCAATAAATGAGATCAGAAACACTCTGGAGGCAACAAATAGTAGAATAACGGAGGCAGAAGATAGGATTAGTGAAATAGAAGATAGAATGGTAGAAATAAATGAATCAGAGAGGAAAAAAGAAAAACGAATTAAAAGAAATGAGGACAACCTGAGAAACCTCCAGGATAATATGAAACGCTCCAACATTCGAATTATAGGAGTCCCAGAAGAAGAAGACAAAAAGAAAGACCATGAGAAAATTATTGAGGAGATAATAGTTGAAAACTTCCCTAAAATGGGGAAGGAAATAATCACCCAAGTCCAAGAAAACTGGAGAGTTCCAAACAGGATAAACCCAAGGCAAAACACCCCAAGACATATATTAATCAAATTAACAAAGACCAAACACAAAGAACAAATGTTAAAAGCATCAAGGGAAAAACAACAAATAACACACAAGGGGATTCCCATAAGGATAACTGCAGATCTTTCAATAGAAACTCTTCAGGCCAGGAGGGAATGGCAAGATATACTTAAAGTGATGAAAGAAAATAACCTACAGCCCAGATTACTGTACCCAGCAAGGATCTCATTCAAATATGAAGGAGAAATCAAAAGCTTTACAGACAAGCAAAAGCTGAGAGAATTCAGCACCACCAACCAGCTCTCCAACAAATACTAAAGGATATCTCTAGACAGGAAACACAAAAAGGGCATATAAACCCAAACCCAAAACAATAAAGTAAATGGCAATGGAATCACACTTATCAATAATTACCTTGAACATAAATGGGTTGAATGCCCCAACCAAAAGGCAAAGACTGGCTGAATGGATACAAAACAAGATCCCTATATATGCTGCCTACAAGAGACCCACCTCAAAACAAGGGACACATACAGACTGAAAGTGAAGGGCTGGAAAAAGATATTCCACGCAAATAGAGACCAAAAGAAAGCAGGAGTGGCGATACTCATCTCTGATAAAATAGACTTTAAAACAAAGGCTGTGAAAAGAGACAAAGAAGGCCACTACATAATGATCAAAGGATCAATCCAAGAAGAAGATATAACAATTATAAATATATATGCACCGAACATAGGAGCACCACAAAATGTAAGACAAATGCTAACAAGCATGAAAGGGGAAATTAACAATAATACAATAATAGTGGGAGACTTTAATACCCCACTCACACCTATGGACAGATCAACTAAACAGAAAATCAACAAAGAAACGCAAACTTTAAATGATACAATAGACCGGTTAGACCTAATTGATATCTATAGGACATTTCACCCCCAAACAATGAATTTCACCTTTTTCTCAAGTGCTCATGGAACCTTTTCCAGGATAGATCACATCCTGGGCCACAAATCTAACCTTGATAAATTCAAAAAATCAAAATCATTCCAAGCATCTTTTCTGACCATAATGCAGTAAGATTAGATCTCAATTACAGGAGTAAAACTATTAAAAATCCCAACATATGGAGGCTGAACAACACACTTCTGAATAACCAACAAATCACAGAAGAAATAAAAAAAGAAATCAAATTATGCATAGAAATGAATGAAAATGAAAGCACAACAACCCAAAACCTGTGGGACACTATAAAAGCAGTGCTAAGAGGAAAGTTCATAGCAATACAGGCATACCTCAAGAAACAAGAAAACAGTCAAATAAATAACCTAACTCTACACCTAAAGCAACTAGAAAAGGAAGAAATGGAGAACCCCAGAGTTACTAGAAGGAAAGAAATCTTAAAAATTAGGGCAGAAATAAATGCAAAAGAAACAAAAGAGACCATAGCAAAAATCAACAAAGCAAAAAGCTGGTTCTTTGAAAGGATAAATAAAATTGACAAACCATTAGCTAGACTCATCAAGAAACAAAGAGAGAAAAATCAAATAAATAAAATTAGAAATGAAAATGGAGAGAACACAACAGACAACACAGAAATACAAAGGATCATAAGAGACTACTATCAGCAGTTATATGCCAATAAAATGGACAATGTGGAAGAAATGGACAAATTCTTAGAAAAGTACAACTTTCCAAAACTGAACCAGGAGGAAATAGAAAATCTTAACAGACCCATCACAAGCATGGAAATTGAAACTGTAATCAGAAATCTTCCAGCAAACAAAAGCCCAGGTCCAGACAGCTTCACAGCTATATTCTACCAAAAATTTTGAGAAGAGCTAACACCTATTCTACTGAAACTCTTCCAGAAAATTGCAGAGGAAGGTCAACGTCCAAACTCATTCTATGAGGCCACCATCACCCTAATACGAAAAACTGACAAAGACACCACAACAAAAAGAAAACCACAGGCCAATATCACTGATGAACATAGATGCAAAAATCCTCAACAAAATTCTAGCAATCGGAATCCAACAACACATTAAAAAGATCATACACCACGACCAAGTGGGCTTTATCCCAGGGATGCAAGGATTCTTCAATATCCACAAATCAATCAATGTAATTCACCACATTAACAAATTGAAAAATAAAAGCCATATGATTATCTCAATAGATGCAGAGAAAGCCTTTGACAAATTTCAACATCCATTTATGATAAAAACTCTTCAGAAGGCAGGAATAGAAGGAACATACTTCAACATAATAAAAGCTATATATGATAAACCCACAGCAAACATTATCCTCAATGGTGAAAAATTGAAAGCATTTCCCCTAAAGTCAGGAACAAGACAAGGGTGCCCACTTTCACCGCTACTATTCAACATAGTTCTGGAAGTTTTGGCCACAGCAATCAGAGCAGAAAAAGAAATAAGAGGAATCCAAATTGGAAAAGAAGTAAAACTCTCACTGTTTGCAGATGACATGATCCTCTACGTAGAAAATCCTAAAGACTCCACCAGAAAATTACTAGAGCTAATCAATGAATATAGTAAAGTTGCAGGATATAAAATCAACACTCAGAAATCCTTTGCATTCCTATACACTAATAATGAGAAAGTAGAAAAAGAAATTAAGGAAACAATTCCATTCACCATTGCAGCGAAAAGAATAAAATACCTAGGAATATACCTACCTAAAGAAACTAAAGACCTATATATCAAAAACTATAAAACACTGATGAAAGAAATCAAAGGGGACACTAATAGATGGAGAAATATACCATGTTCATGGATTGGAAGAATCAATATAGTGAAAATGAGTATACTACCCAAAGCAATCTACAGATTCAATGCAATCCCTATCAAGCTACCAGCCATATTTTTCACAGAACTAGAACAAATAATTTCAAGATTTGTATGGAAATACAGAAAACCTCGAATTGCCAAAGCAATCTTGAGAAAGAAGAATGGAACTGGAGGAATCAACTTGCCTGACTTCAGGCTCTACTACAAAGCCACAGTCATCAAGACAGTATGGTACTGGCACAAAGACAGGAATATAGATCAATGGAACAAAATAGAAAGCCCAGAGATAAATCCACACACATATGGACACCTTATCTTTGACAAAGGAGGCAAGAATATACAATGGAGCAAAGACAATCTCTTTAACAAGTGGTGCTGGGAAAACTGGTCAACCACTTGTAAAAGAATGAAACTAGATCACTTTCTAACACCACACACAAAAATAAACTCAAAATGGATTAAAGATCTAAACATAATACCAGAAACTATATAACTCCCAGAGGAGAACATAGGCAAAACACTCTCCGACATACATCGCAGCAGGATCCTCTATGATTCACCTCCCAGAATACTGGAAATAAAAGCAAAAATAAACAAATGGGATCTAATTAAAATTAAAAGCTTCTGCACAACAGAGGAAAATATAAGCAAGGTGAAAAGACAGCTTTCTGAATGGGAGAAAACAATAGAAAATGAAGCAACTGACAAACAACTAATCTCAAAAATATACAAGCAGCTCAACTCCAGAAAAATAAACAACCCAATCAAAAAATGGGCCAAAGAACTAAATAGGCATTTCTCCAAAGAAGACATATGGATGGCTAACAAACACATGAAAAGATGCTCAACATCACTCATTATCAGAGAAATGCAAATCAAGACCACAATGAGGTACCATTTCACACCAATCAGAATGGCTGTGATCCAAAAGCCTACAAGCAATAAATGCTGGAGAGGATGTGGAGAAAAGGAAACCCTCTTACACTGTTGGTGAGAATGCAAACTAGTACAGCCACTATGGAAAACAGTGTGGAGATTCCTTAAGAAATTGCAAATAGAGATGCCTTATGACCTAGCAATCCCACTTCTGGGCATACACACCGAGGAAACCAGAATTGAAAGAGACACATGTACCCCAATGTTCATTGCAGCACTGCTTATAATAGCCAGGACATGGAAACAACCTAGATGTCCATCAGCAGATGGACAAGAAATGGATAAGAAAGCTGTGGTACATATACACAATGGAGTATTACTCAGCCATTAAAAAGAATACATTTGAATCAGTTCTAATGAGATGGATGAAACTGGAGCCGATTATACAGAGTGAAGTAAGCCAGAAAGCAAAACACCAATACAGTATACTGACACATATATACGAAATTTAGAAAGATGGTAATGATGACCCTGTATGCGAGACAGCAAAAGAGACACAGATGTATAGAATGGACTTTTGGACTCTGAGGGAGAGGGAGAGGGTGGGATGATTTGGGAGAATGGCATTGAAACATGTATACTATCATGTAAGTGCCAGTCTATGTTCAATACAAGATACAGGATGCTTGAGGCTGGTGCATGGTAATGATCCAGAGAGATGATATGGGGTGGGAGGTGGGAGGGGGATTCAGGATTGGGAGCTTGTATATACTCGTGGTGGATTCATGTCAATGTATGGCAAAATCAATACAGTATTGTAAAGTAAAATAAAGTAAAATTTTTTTAAAAAAAGCTCAATATTCAGAAAACAAAATTTTTTTTTTTTTTTTAAGAAATGATTTCCACAGTTTGGCCCATGGCTACTGTATACCATCAGTAAGAAACTAGAGAGATTTTTAAAGCAACATAGTTCAAAATGCTTGAAAATTGGCTACATAATAACTAACATTAAAATTGGTTTAAATTTGTATTAAAAGATGAGTAAATGGAATTCTCCAGGCTAGAATACTGGAGTGGGTAGCCTTACCCTTCTCTAGAGGATCTTCCCAAACCAGGGATCAAACCCAGGTATCCCACATGGCAGATAGATTCTTTACCAGCTGAACCACAAGGGAAGTCCAAATGGATGATACAGAAAGAGCTCACAAAATGGCACCATTATTCCTTCTGATAAATTATTTTCATAGGTTCCAAAAATTTTTCCATAAGAAATCATTGAGATAAAACTCCAGGTTCAACCTATCAACATACAAATATTAATGCAGAAAGAGCTAAAGATCTACATTTAACATGGATAACCAGATTTGGGTAGAACAATAGCTACTGAAAAGTGACTTTTCTCTGATTTTCACTGTATGCTTACTTGATTCAGTATTAGGATTAGCTCTAAGTAATTTATACAAGTTTATCATTTTCACAAAAATCAGTTTCAAAAACCAAATTAGAAATTACTTCATCTGAAAGCTTCTCATAGAAACTGATTAAAACAAAAGTTTATATTCCATGAAAGTTCACAAAGGTTGCCTGCAGGGAAGCACAAGCACCCCCATGGATATATGCCAAGAGAATTAGAACAGCTACATAATTTTAATATGGTTTTAAAAATCTTCTGCCAGTGATTGTGTGATAACATGCTTCTGAAGGCTTATGTGAAACACTAGCTTTAACTTCCATTTTGTACCTTTTGAAAAAAATACTCCTGAAAAGAAATTTAAAAAAAAATTTTTATGGGTTTGGGAAGTGGGGCACATTTTAGTAGCATAATTCTGAAAACTGCCTAATGCTCTCTGTATTACAGGGCAGATAGATATGTAAGATCCACTTCAGTCAGTTCATTTCAGTTGCTCAGTCATGTCTGACTCTTTGCAACCCCATGGCCTGCAGCAGGCCAGGCCTCCCTGTCCATCACCAACTCCTGGAGCTTGTTCAAGCTCATGTCCATTGAGTCGGTGATGCCATCCAATCATCTCATCCTCTTTCATCCCCTTCTCCTCCTGCCTTTAATCTTTTGCAGCATTAGGGTCTTTTCCAGTGAGTTAGTTCTTCACATCAGGTGGTCAGAGTATCGAATCTTCACCTTCAGTATCAGTCCTTCCAATGAATATTCTGGGCTGATTTTCTTTAGGATTGACTGGTTTGATCTCCTTGAAGTCCAGGGGACTCTCAAGAGTCTTCTCCAACACCACCGTTCAAAAGTATCAATTCATCAGCACTCACTTTCATTATGGTCCAACTTTCATATCCATACATGACTACTGGAAAAGCCATACTTTTCACTAGATAGCTTTTCTTACAAGAAGCAATTGTCTTTTCATTTCATGGCTACAGTCACTACCTGAAGTAATTTTGGAGCCAAAGAAAATAAACTCTGTCACTGTTTCCATTATTCCCTCGTCTATTTGCCATGAAGTGTGGGTGCCATGATCTTAGTTTTTTTGAATGTTGAGTTTTAAATCGGCTTTTTCACTCTCCTCTTTCACCTTTATCAGGAGGCTCTTTAGTTCCTCTTCAATTTCTTCCATAAATGTGGTGTCATTTGCATATCTAAGGTTATTGACATTTCTCCTAGTAATCTTGACTCCACCTTATGCTTCATCCAGTCCAGCATTTAACATGATATACTCTGCATATAAATTAAATAAGTAGAGTGACAGTATACAGCCTTGACATACTCCTTTCTGAATTTGGAACCAGTCTGTTGTTCTGCATCTGGTTCTAACTATTTCTTCTTGACCTGCATACAGATTTCTTAAGAGGAAGGTCAGGTGGTCTGGTATTCCCATCTCTTGAAGAATTTTCCACAGTTTATTGTGATCCACCCAGTCAAAGGCTTTGGTGTAGTCAATAAAGCAGAAATAGATGTCTTTCTGGAATTCTCTTGCTTTTTCTATGATCCAATGGATGTTGGCAATTTAATCTCTAGTTCCTCTGCCTTTTCCAACTCCAGGTTGAACATCTCGAAGTTCTTGGTTCACTTACTGTTGAAGCCTATCTTGGAGAATTTTGAGCATTACTTTGCTAGCGTGTGAGATGAGTGCAATTGTATGGCAGTTTGAGCATTCTTTGGCATTGCCTTTCTTTAGGATTGGAATGAAAATTGACCTTTTCCAGTCCTGTGGCCACTGCTGAGTTTTCCAAGTTTGCTAGCATATTGAGTGCAGCACTTTCACAGCATCATCTCTTAGGATTTGAAATATCTCAGCTGAAATTTCATAATCTCCACTAGTTTTGGTCATAGTGATGCTTCTTAAGGCCCACTTGACTTTGCACTCCAGGATGTCTGGCTCTAGGTGAGTGATTACACCATCATGGTTTTCTGAGTCACGAAGATCCTTTTTGTATACTTCTTCTGTGTGTTCTTGCCACCTCTTCTTCATATCTTCTGCTTCTGTTAGGTCCATACCATTTCTGTCCTTTCTTGTGCCCATCTTTGCACGAAATTTTCCCTTGGTAAATCTAATTTTCTTGATGAGATCGCCAGTCTTTCCAAATTTATTGTTTCCCTCTATTTTCTTGCATTGATCACTTCGAAAATTTTTCTTCCACTGGAGAAAGAAATGGAAAACCACTTTAGTATGCTTGCCTTGAAAATCCCATGAACAGTATGAAAAACTCAAAACCCCCTTTCAGGAAAACATAGACAAAAATCAAAGAGATTACATGTATTCAAGTGATAGGAATGCAACAGTCAGACTGACGCCGGTACTGCCTTGAGATGAAGTGACTAAAGAGAGTAGAATCACCTATAAGCATGTAGCAAATGTTGTGTTTGTTTAAATACTGGATCTTAAAATAAAAATCATAATGCTTGTATTAGTCCATACATTAAGGTGAATTGGAAAATACTATAAACTCTCTATGTATTTATTTTCAGTTGATTTCAATTTTATATTTTCTGTGAATGGTTTCTAATGGCCATAACCTTGCAATACATTATGCAAATCCAAGCACACACAGAGCCAATAATACAGACACATTCGCTAATAATTATTTTTCAGATATGGCAAATGATCAAAAATCTTCAGATATTTCTGCTTTAATAGATGTGAAGTTTCTCCTAGGAAATTTGAATGTTCTAAAAAACGGCAAAGAGTTTAACAAGGAAGTAGAGAATGCTGTCATAGGTTAGTGATAAACAGAGACCAGGAAATAGTTTTCAGCACAGATAAGACTTTGGTGGAACAAACCTTTAACAAGTGAAAGATAAAGCTGGATTTTTTTCTAAGTAAATAAGAAACTCACTTTATAGCAAGATGCAGTTACAAATCGACCACAGAACAATACAGAGAACATACAGCAAAGAAACAGCAGCTTCTGAACCAGTGCAAGAGAAAAAAATAGTATACAGTGTATAGGTCCAACAAAAACATAGAAAAACCCAGACCAGCCCTTCTTAAGATAATTCAAAATAAAGTGCAAAAAAAGAATATAGCATAGTGATTAAGAGCACTTTATAAACTGAGAAATGGGCTCCATATTTCAGTTCTGTCTGTTACTGCCTGAGACTTCAAATTTGTCACAAAATCTCCCTAAATATCTCAGCATAAATTCCTGCATCTGGGAAGTGGGTATATTTCTTGTTTCCTTAAAAGATATAACAAAATAATGGGCATGGTATATTTAGCTCACTTTCTGAAGTATTTTATGCACTCAATGGAGAGCAGCCACGAATAGAAGTAGTTTTACTGGAATACATACATTGATTTATAACTGCTGTCAGAAATGATCAAGATGGAAAATAAGAGAAAAGGCAATATATTTTAAAATTAATACGTCAACTGCATCAAGTTTAGGGAAACAACTTGGTATTAAGTTAAGTAATCCATCACTAGTAGAGTGGGTTGAATGGTGGCCCCACAAAAAGATATATCCACATTGAAATTCTCAGAACCTATGAATGAGCCTTTATTTGGAGAAAACACAAATCTTTTGGCAGATGCATTTAAATTAAGGTCTCAGGATGAGATCATCCTTCCTTATCCACTAAACCCAAGTATCCTTGTAGAGACATACAAAGAAAGATACACAGCGGAGAAGGTCATGTTGAAAAGAAGGTCAATTTGGAGTTTGAAGCCACAAATCAGTGAACTTACAGAGCTACTTGAAATTGGAAGAGGCAAGAAAAGACATCCATTCTAGTACTTTAAGTAGGGGTACAGCCTCCAGACTGTGAAAGAGTAAATTTCTATTGTTTTATTAATAAATTACCACGTTTTCATGATGATTTGCTATGGCAGTTTTGGGAAACCAATAAAATTGCTTAAAACAATAAAGAATTAGTAGTTCAAAGTCATTGTAAATATTGATACATTTATCAAGTACAATGTGTCTGCTATATATCAAAACTGTTAGGACCCATAAAAGATGCAAACATGAATAGCTCCTAGTGATTAGAGATATTTGAGACCTAGGTAACTCTTGAAAAACAGGTTTTTTTAACCTTTTAATTTTTTTCTGTTAATGTTTGTGTTCTGGACAATTTTTGTAAAGGATTTCATTTTTGTAGAGATACCCATTATTAAAGTAAAAAAGTCCAATAGCTAAGGGTTCTTTCAGAGATGAAAAATGTATCCTCTACCCTCTTAGGCTCATTGTCTGGGAGTATGTGAATTAAACCAACAAGAGGCAGATTAACAGGAGGAAAGGCAAAGAATTTTTGTTAACATTCACATGGGTGGGAGTTCACAGAAAAGTGAAACTCATAAAAATGGTTAGAATTGGGGACCTATGTACCATCTTAAAAAAGGAAAAGGGATTGGGGCTTCAAAGAAGCATCAACTGGGAACATGACTAGGAATTATATGGGGAAACCAATGGAAGTCAAGGGTTATTTCAATACAGTTTGTTTATGAGTGCTCATTATGCTCCTACTCTGTCTGCAATGATGAGTCACTCTTTTCCTCCAGGTAAAGGAGGAAGGGACACCCTCACAGGGGAAAATTGTGTTGCCATCACAAAGGAAATCTGTATCCTACTTTTATGTGGAAAAAGGAAGAGTAGAGAACTTCTACATCTGCTCATTCTCAATTGCTATCAGCTCAAAATAATCCTAGGCCAAAATGACCTATTTTGAAGTCAAATATTCTAGACACTTTCAGTCCTAAATGGCCACCTTATTCAAATTTTGTGGCCCATGAAAAAATTAACCAACTATGTAAATATGCATATACTTGCTAGCATAGTTTACAAGATGGCTATTATTATCTACTAATTGCAGTTAAAAAACTGTGGTTTTCCAATTTTCTAAGGTCATGGTGGCATTTAAAATTATAATCAGCACTCAGACTAGCACTTGTCTGAATGAAGCTTGCATTCTGAATCACTCCTCTATTGCCATGTAACCTAGTCTCATATGGCATAGCTCATTATAATACAGGAAGTGGTGAATCATTTTCATTGTGTTCTTATCATATTTAATTTTCATTTATTGCCATATGCACTCAACTATAATTTTTGTTGTTACAAGGTTTAAATGCCAGCAACCAGATAAGTGATAAACAAGTTGGCACAAGATTATCATTTTCTCCAGAAAGATATTTCTTAAAAATATTCCCTAGATGTTTAGGCAGCAGATGGTATCTAATATGTTAAACTCAATGGCAGTCATGACTGAGCGATGATTAAATTTTAAATCAAATCATGTTCTCAGATGTATCTTGATATCTTGTTTTATTTGTTAATTGCACTCTGAATGGTTCAAGTCTTAGAAATAATCAATGCAATTCCATGTGTCTACATTTAGGAAGAAATGTTCATTTGGAAATTTGTACAGATAATCAGAGAGTCATAGATTTATAAAACCATGTTTGCTATTTCATTTAACAATACCAAAAATATTGAGCTGTTAATATATGTTGAACTCCAAGGCAGGTGAAAGGGATAAATAATACATGATTCTTCCTGTAGGAAACACCTAATCTAATAAGAGAGACTAAAATAAAAGAACACAGGAATTTCAGAATGTAAAGAACAAATAGTCATTGTACAAAAATGGTGATGAAATACATTTTGGGGTAGGTCAGAAATTGATTGTGAAAGATGAGTAGGAATGACCTGGCAGACAAAGCAAAGGCATATATTTAAGGCAATGAAACTTCCATAAACCAGATTAGAAATAGCATAGCTAACCTTGAGGATCAGCAAGTTTTTCTTCTTAGCAAGCAACATTTATTGCACACTTACTATCAGGTGAAAATGTAGAGGATTTAAAATTTACACACATTACCAATGGGAATGTGAAATGGGACAGCCACTTTTTAGTTCAGTTGACAATTTCTTAAAAAGTTATGCCTATGCCCACAATATGACCTGGCCATTCAAATCCTTGGTACTTACTCAAAAGAACTGAAAGCATATATCAAGACAAAGACTTCTACACACAAATATTAACAAAAGAATTATTTGTAACAGTCTGAAACTGGGAAAAGCTCAGATGGTCATCAATAGCTGAATGGATTAAAAAATTGTGAAATATTCATACAGTGAAATACTACTCAGTAATAAAAAGGAATTAGCTATTATACATGTCAGTGTGGATAAATCTCAAAATAGTCATGCTGAATCAAAGAGGTTTAATTTATATAAAATTGTAGGAAATTCAAACTAATAGATTTTGACAGAAAATTGCTCAGTGCTTACCTGGGAATGACATAGGGACTGAGAATTGGGTAAGAGAAATGGATTACAAAAAAAGCACTGAAAATCATTAGGGAGCAATGGATATGTTAATTATCTTAACATATAACAAATAAGTGGTTTCATAGGCATATACATTTGTCAATACACAAATTTACATACTAGATATATGCAGTTAACAGTATATAAATCATACCTCCATAAAGTTGTCAAAATAAATGCTCAAAAGTTGACAGACTCAAGAAGAGAAATGTACAGATCTATGAACTTATTTATGCATTATGAAAATCTCTTCCTATAATTAAAAGAAAAATCAGTAAGAAAAAAAAACATGAAATATTATGCCTAAAACACTCTACTAATTCACCTGAATATAATAATGCAGGCAACAGTGGTAGCGTGCAAATTTATTTAATTGCAAGTGAAAAAATTACACTAAAAACATGAGGATGGGGCAATAAAGCAAGTAAAAATAAATTTTGTATGACTCAAATAATACAATGTTATAGTGTCTGACTGTAGTAGTACTAAGCTAAAATATATAACCAAAAAATAACTAGAAAATCCTCAATTATTTAGAAGTTCAAAAGCACACTTCTAACTTATCTCCTTAGGTCAAATAAAATATATTAATGGAAACTATACAATTTTTTGTTTGTATAATGAGAAAATAATGTAAACACAACTTCTAGGATTCACTTATGTTTGCTAGGAAATATGCAATTAAATATCTATACATTGTGTGTGCGTGATCTGTCCATCATTATGTTCAAATAAAACTCAGTTTCCTTTGTACGTATTAATGCTTCTCAGAATCATTGACTAGAAGGTTGAAAAGATGTATTTACCCAAAGGCTTTCATTTGTGATATTTGAGAGATTCCTAGGGGAAGTATATCCCTAGTATTTGTATCTGTCAACAGTCTCCTTTAATCCTATATGTCAGCATTTTGTTGTCGTGTTCTGTCCTTCAGTCATGTCCAACTCTTTGAAACTCCATGGACTGCAGCATGCCAGGCCTCCTTGTCTTTCACCATCTCCAACTCATGTCCATTGAGTCAGTGATGCTATCCAACCATCTTGTTGTCTGTAATTCACTTATATTCCTCCCTTCTATCTTTCCCAGCATCAGAGTCTTTTCCATTGAATTGGCTCTTCACATCAGGTGGCCAAATGATCGGAGCTTCAGTTTCAGCATCAGCCCTTCAATGAATTTTCAGGGTTGATTTCCTTTAGGATTGACTGCTTTGAGCCTTTACAATCAAAGGGACTCTCAAGAGTCTTCTCAAACACCATAGTTAGAAAAGATCAATTCTTTGGCTCTCAGCCTTCTTTATGGTTCAAGTCTCACATCAATACATGACTACTGGAAAAAATCACAGCTTTGACTATGAAGACCTTTGTTGGCAAAGCAATGTCTCTATTTTTTTGATCCACTGTCTAGGTTTGTCATAACATTTCTCTCAAGGAGCAAGCATCTTTAATTCCAAGGCTGCAGTCACAGTCCTCAGTGATTTTGGAGCCCCTCAAAATAAAGTCCATTTCTGTTTTCACTGTTGCCCCATCTAATTGCCATGAAGTGATGGGACCAGATGCCAAGATCATAGTTCCTTGAATGTTGAGTTTTAAGCCAACTTTTTCACTCTTCTCTTTCACTTTTATCAAGAGGCTCTTTAGTTCCTCTTCACTTTCTTCCATAAAGATGCTGTCATCTGCATATTTGAAGTAATTTATGTTTCTCCCAGAAACTGTGGTTCCAGCTTGTTGTTTCATCCAGCCCAGCATTTCCCATGATGGACTCTGTATATGAGTTAAATAAACAGGGTGACAATATGCAGCTTTGATGTACTTCTTTCCCAATTTGGAACCAGTCTGTTCCATGTCTGGCTCTAACTGTTGCTCCTTCAGTTGCATGCCAGTTTCTCAGGAGGCAGGTAAGGTGGTCTGTTATTCCCATCTGTTTAAGACTTTTCCACAATTTGTTGTGATTGACACATTCAAATGCTTTATGTAGCATAGTCAATGAAGCAAAAGTAGATGTTTCTCTGAAATTCTCTTGCTTTTTCTAAGATTCAATGGACATTGGCAATTTCTTCTCTGGTTTCTCTGCCATTTCTAAATCCAGCTGGTATGTCTGGAAGTTCTTGATTCACTTAATGTTGAAACCTATCTTGAAGGATTTTGAGCATTACCTTGCTAGCATGTGAAATTAGTTCAATTGTGTGGTTGTTTGAACATTCTTTGGCATTGCCCTTCTTTGGGATTGGTATGAAAATTGACTTTTTCCAGTCCTATGGCCACTGCTGACTTTTCCAAATTTGTGGCATATTGAGTGCAGCACTTTCACAGCATCATCTTTCAGGATTTGAAATAGCTCAACTGGAATTCCATCACCTCCAATAGCTTTATTCATAGTGATGCTTCCTAAGGCCCACTTAACTTCACATTTCAGGATATCTGGCTCTAGGTGAGTGATCACACCATGGTATTTATCTGGGCCATGAAGATCTTGTTTTATATAGTTCTTCTGTGTTTGTGACCTCTTCTTAATATCTTCTGCTTCTATTCAGTCCATACCATTTCTGTTATTTATTGTACCCATCTTTGCATGAAATGTTCCCTTGGTATCTCTAATTTTCTTGAAGAGATCTCTAGTCTCTCCCATTGTTTTCCTCTATTTCTTTGCATTGTTCTTCCAAGCCTTAATTAGAGTCAAAAGACAAAATGGGGTGCTCTGACATCCTGTGACCATACTGAAGCCCAGCATAAAGAAGGGAGACTCCTCTCCCTTCCAGGCAAGGACTCAACCAATGAAAGCCATAGACTCTTAGTTTACTGCAGTCATCTCATCAAACTTTCTTTCCCTCTTTATAAATGTGTTCTCCTTCCTTGCTGTACCAGAACTTATACATGGCTCACCCTAGACTCTCAACTGTAATTTTCTGTTGATCTGGAATAAACACATTTTTGGCTAGAGAAATATCTGGCAGTCTATTTGTTTTAGATCAATATTTAACAACTTATAGCATCCCCTAGCATAATATTGCACTTATAACAGTCACAATATTTTACTTTTATTCTATTATCTTCAAGAGTTATGTTAATGATTTTGTTAAACATGGAAGGTAAATTTTAATCAATGTGTACACTCTTGCTTATTACCTAGTTTTGAAATCTTACAGTATTTCCTTTTAAATGGATTTATAATTATATGTATAATCAAAATTGCTTGTTGAAACTTGAGCCTAATATAGATTTTGACATAACACTAAACGTATATGTGATAATGCATGCTTAGTTGTGTCTGACTGTTTGCAACCCCAAGGACTGCAAGCTTCTAGACTTCTCTATCCATAGATTTTCCAGGCAAGAATACTGGAGGAGGTTGCCGTTTCCTACTCGAGGGGATCTTCCTGCCCAAACGATCAGAGCTGTGTCTCCAATACCTCCTATATTGCAGGTGGATTCTTTACCACTGAGTCATGGAGGAAATATGTGATAATAAATACCAGCAATTACAAATTATATTGCATTCTGATTAACAACATGCAGTGTCTCTTTGTTCAGAACCTTTGAATTTATTAGCATAACTTTTAAACATGTATTGCGAATTATATATTTACATTGTAAAGTGCATGCTTTGGGGAATAAAGTAGGTATGCCTATCATTTCTGATAAGAAATATCAATTGTCACTTCAAAAGTCACATTTATAAATGTCAACACTTTACAAGTCTTCTTGTATTTGAGATGCCAGTGTGCTAGCAGATTAGTTACTTTCATCCAGAAATCCCACAGCTCAATATCCTCAGGGAAAATAGCACAGGATTTTAGAAGAACCAAAGGCAACAGGATTACATGGACATGCATATAAAAGATACGAAATAGAGAAACTACAAAGAATTTTAACACAATAAAATCACCTCTATGTAACAAAGCGACAAGGGCTTATATACATATTATATACAGTTATTGCTTAGTATCCGTGGGATTTGTTCCAGGATCCCCTGGAGAAGGAAATGGCAATCCACTCCAGAGGAGGCTGGTAGGCTACAGTCCACGGGGTCACAATCTTAAGTTCTTTATATAAAACCATGTTCATTTCCCACATAATTTAGATGTATATTATTTATAATCCCTAATACAATGTAATTTGTTATTTAATCACCAAATCATGTCCAACTCTTGCAATAGCATGGACTGTAGCCCACCAGGCTCCTTTGTCCGTGGGATTTTACATATTCCAAGAATACTGGATTGGTTTGTCTTTTCTCTCCAGGGGATCTTACTGACTCATGGATAGAACTCTGTCCCCTACATTGCAGGTGGATTCTTTATAGCTAAGAAATCAAGGAAGCAATACAATGTAAGTGTTATGTAAATACTTGTAAATATAATAGTTATAAATGTTACATAAATAGTTGCCAGGGCAAGGTAAATTTAAGTTTTTCTTTGGGGAACTTTTGGGATTTGTTTTCCCTGGTGGCTCAGATGATGAAGAATCTGCCTGCAATGCAGTAGACCCAGGTTTGATCCCTGGGTCAAGGAGATCCCTTGAAGAAATGAATGGCTATCCACTCCAGCATTCATGCCTGAAGAATTCCATGGACAGAGGAGCCTGACAGGCTACAGTCCATGGGAATCACACAAAGAGTGGGACATGACTGAGTGACTAACACTTTCAAAAATATTTTCACCTCATGTTTAATTGAATCTGTGGATATATAGAACTCTGAGATATGGAGAGGTGATTGTGTTAATATATATCTATCTAGGAGGGTTATAATTTTGATTTTCTTGAAACAATGAGTGGTAGTCAGATGGTGTTGTTCAAAGATCACCATAAAAATACTTCTAATTCAACAAGATGACTAAGAACACTACCATAATACTATTAAAAAAATATTACTAATCCTCTCCCTTAAATTTGTGTTTGTACCTTGCTAATGACCAAAAGAATCAGTGGCAGAAGTGGAAGTCAGCAGCTTCCAGAGATAAAAGAGATGCAGCTTCTGCATTGCTCACTGGAACACTAATGCTGAAGTCCTCCACCATCATGTAGAAAATCTAATGGCCTGAGACCACCGTTGGACCTCCCTGGTGGCTTAGAAAGTAAAGAATCTACTTGCAATGTAGGAGGCCTGGGCTCAATCCCTGGGTCAGGAAGATCCCCTTGAGAAGGGACTGGCAACCTGCTCCAGCATTCTTGCCTGGGAAATCCCATGGACAGAGGAGCCTGGTGTGCTACCATCCATAGGGTCACAAAGAGATGGATGCTACTGAGAGATATTTCCTTCTTCTCCTAAGACCACCATGCTAAAAGAAAGCCTGGGTCGTATGAGAAGCTCCCTATGTAGGTGTTTACACTGACTATCTAGCTGAGATCTAGGCCAACAGCCAGCAGTAACCACTAGACCTGTGAGTGAATATCCTTCAAATCATTCTCTTTCCATGCAGTTGAACCCACTAACCTATGATTCAAAGTTTTCTCAACTAAAGCTCTAGCCATTGTGGAGCAGACTGCTGTCTCCATAACAATTTTTTTTCTGAATTTTTGACCTTGGAATAGATTATGAAATATTTTTTTAATCATTAAATTTGGGGAATATTCTACTAAGCAGCAGAAGTAACTAAAACAAACAAAACACTTATTAACTGTATTTGAAAATTATTTGTGACAATTTGTGACTCAATTCCAGCTATTTTCAGATGTATTGATGTGGGCTGAGCAGTGTGTCAGTGTGATAGTTACTTTTTACTGGTGACTGTTATGAGTTCATGATATTAGCTCCCAGTGAACAGTTCATGTGTTTAAATTCTTGTAAAATGGTAATATGGAGATAATATCAGAAAGCTAAGAACTGAGCATGAGTGTGGTTGGAATCATTTGAAAAGGAACAAATTTTTTTTCATTAGCTTACTCAATGAATGACTCCCATTTCAGAGACATAAAAGTAAAATAATTTTATTTTTAAACTAGATAAAATACATATCAATGTAGTATGTTTTTTATATATAAATACCAAAAATATTGTTGTTTTTTGGTGACTAAGTCATCTCTGACTCATTGTGACACCATGAACTGCAACACTCCAGGCTTCCCTGAACCTACAATAAAATATTGAATATACAATACAAGCATTTTTTATTTAGTTTGTATTATAAAGTTTAAAGCCTTACTTAGACAAAGCAAATTTTTTCAGCAAAGAACTCTAAAAGTTACTTTAGTATATACCCAAATTATCCATGTGTGCTAATATCTCATTTTAGTTTTGATATACATTTTTGAATGTTCTGATGCTTAGTGATGTTGAGCAACTTTTCATATACTTGCTGACCATTTGTATGTTTTCTTTCAGTTCCGCTGCTCACTATTAATTGTGTTGTGGGGCGGGGTGGGGGGGGGAGTTGCTATTAAATTGTATGAGTTCTTTATATATTTTGTATATTAACCACTTATCAGATATAAAGCTCCTCTTGGCCACCGCCCTGACCTCGGGTGTGTGGTAGCTCCTCTCAGCCGCCACCCCTGACTTTGGATGTGGGGTAACTCCTCTCGGCCACTCCTGTGCCAACGCAGCCTGGCACTCTCCACCACCACCTCTGACCTTGGGTGAGGGGTAGCTCCTCTGGGCCATGCTTCTGCACAGTCCGTCACAGCCAGCAGCCTAGAGGAGTTACCCCACGTCCAAGGAGCAGCAGCTGCGAGGGTGCAGCAGAGGGAGAGGAGCTACTCTATGTCCAAGGTCAGAGGGGCGGGCGTAAGGCCCTCATCCAAGGTAAGGAGCAGCAGCTGAGCTTCGCTGGAGCAGCAGTGAAGAGATAACCCACAACCAAGGTAAGAGAAACCCAAGTAAGACAGTAGGTGTTGTGAGAGGGCATCAGAGAGCAGACAAACTGAAACCATGATCACAGAAAACTAGCCAATCTGATCATATGGACCACAGCCTTGTCTAACTCAATGAAACTAAGCCATGCCGTGTGGGGCCACCCAAGACAGGTGGGTTATGGTGGAGAGGTCTGACAGAATGTGGTCTACTGGAGAAGGGAATGGCAAATCACTTCAGTATTCTTGCCTTCAGAACACTGTGAACAGCATGAAAAGGCAAAATGACAGGGTACTGAAAGGGGAACTTCCTGGGTTGGTAGGTGCCAAATATGCTACTGGAGATCAGCGGAGAAATAACTCTAGAAAGAATGACTGGATGGAGCCAAAGCAAAAACAATACCCAGCTGTGGATGTGACTGAAGATAGAAGCAAGGTCCAGTGCTGTAAGAGCAATGTTGCATAGGAACCTGGAATGTCAGGTCCATGAATCAAGGCAAATTGGAAGTGGTCAAACAGGAGATGGCAAGAGTGAATGTCAGCATTCTAGGAATCAGCGAACTAAATGGACAGGAATGGGTGAATTTAACTGAGATGACCATTATATCTACTACTGTGGGACAGAATCCCTTAGAAGAAATGGAGTAGCCATCACGGTCAACAAAAGAGTCTGAAATGCAGTACTTGGATACAATCTCAAAAATGACAGAATAATCTCTGTTCATTTTTTAAGGCAAACCATTCAATATCAAGGTAATTCAAGTCTATGCCCCAACCAGTAATGCTGAAGAAGCTGAAGTTGAACGGTTCTATGAAGACCTACAAGACCTTTTAGAACTAACACCCAAAAATGATGTCCTTTTCATTATAGGGGACTGGAATGCAAAAGCAGGAAGTCAAGAAACACCTGGAGTAACAGGCAAATTTGGCCTTGGAGTACAGAATGAAGCAGGGCAAATGCTAATAGAGTTTTGCCAAGAGAATGCACTGATCGTAACAAACACTCTCTTCCAACAGCATAAGAGAAGACTCTACACATAGACATCACCAGAAGGTCAACACCAAAATCAGATGATTATATTCTTTGCAGCCAAAGATGGGGGAGCACTATACAGTCAGCAAAAACAAGACTGGGAGTTGACTGTGGCTCAGATCATGAGCTCTTTATTGCCAAATTCAGACTGAAATTGAAGAAAATGGGGAAAACCACTAGACCATTGAGGTATGACCTAAATCATACCCCTTATGATTATACAGTGGATGTGAAAAATAGATTTAAGGTACTAGATCTGATAGACAGAGTGTCTAATGAACTATGGACAGAGATTCGTGATATTGTACAGGAGACAGGGATAAAGACCATCCCCAAGGAAAAGAAATGCAAAAAAGCAAAATGGCTGTCTGAGGAGGCCTTACAGATAGCTGTGAAAAGAAGAGAAGTGAAAAGCAAAGGAGAAAAGGAAAGATATAAGCATCTGATGGCAGAGTTCCAAAGAATAGCAAGAAGAGATAAGAAAGCCTTCTACAGCGATCAATGCAAAGAAATAGAGGAAAACAACAGAATGGGAAAGACTATAGATCTCTTCAAGAAAATTAGAGATACCAAGGGAACATGTCATGCAAAGATGGGCTCGATAAAGGACGGAAATGGTATGGACCTAACAGAAGCAGAAGATATTAAGAAGAAGTGGCAAGAATACACGGAAGAACTGTACAAAAAAGATCTTCAAGACCCAGATAATCACGATGGTATGATCACTCACCTAGAGCCAGACATCTTGGGATGTGAAGTCAAGTGGGCCTTAGAAAGCATCATTACAAACAAAGCTAGTGGAGGTGATGGCATTCCAGTTGAGCTATTTCAAATCCTAAAAGATGATGCTGTGAAAGCACTGCACTCAAAATGCCAGCAAATTTGGGAAACTCAGCAGTGGCCACAGGACTGGAAAAGGTCAGTTTTCATTCCAGTCCCAAAGAAAGGCAATGCCAAGGAATTCTCAAACTAGCGCACAGTTGCACTCATCTCACACACTAGAAAAGTAATGCTCAAAATTCTCCAAGCCAGTCTTCAACAGTACATGAACCGTCATCTTCCAGATGTTAAAGCTGATTTTAGAAAAGGCAGAAGAACCAGAGATTAAATTGCCAACATCTGCTGGATTATCACAAAAACAGGAGAGTTCCAGAAAAACATCTATTTCTGCTTTATTGACTATGCCAAAGCCTTTGAATATGTGGATCACAATAAACTGTGGAAAATTCTGAAAGAGATGGGAATACCAGACCACCTGAACTGCCTCTTGAGAAACCTGTATATTGTCACCCTGCTTATTTAACTTATATGCAGAGTACATCGTGAGAAACGCTAGGCTGGAAGAAGCACAAGCTGGAATCAAGATTGCTGGGAGACATATCAATAACATCAGATATGCAGATGATACCACCTTATGGCAGAAAGTGAAGAGGAACTAAAGACCCTCTTGATGTAACTGAAAAAGGAGAGTGGAAAAGTTGGCTTAAAGCTCAACATTCAGAAAACTAAGATCATGGCATCTGGTCCCATCACTTCATGGGAAATAGATGGGGAAATAGTGGAAACAGTGTCAGACTTTATTTTGGGGGGCTCCAAAATCACTGCAGATGGTGAGTGCAGTCATGAAATTAAAAGACGCTTAATGCTTGGAAGAAAAGCTATGACCAACCTAGGCAGCATATTATAAAGCAGAGATATTACTTTGCCAACAAAGGTCCATCTAGTCAAGGCTATGGTTTTTTCAATGGTCATGTATGGATGTGAGAGTTGGACTATGAAGAAAGCTGAGTGCCAAAGAATTGATGGTTTTGGAGTGTGGTGTTGGAAAAGACTCTTGAGAGTCCCTTGGACTGCAAGGAGATCCAACCAGTCCATTCTGAAGGAGATCAGTCCTGGGTGTTCATTGGAAGGACTGATGCTGAAGCTGAAACTCCAATACTTTGGCCACCTCGTGAGAAGAGTTGACTCCTTGGAAAAGGCTCTGATGCTGGGAGGGATGGTGGGCAGGAGGACAAGGGGATGATTGAGGATGAGATGAGTAGATGGCATCACCGATTCGACGGACATGAGTTTGGGTAAACTCCAGGAGTTAGTGATGGACAGGGAGGTCCAGTATGCTGTGATTCATGGGGTCTCAAATAGTTGGACATGACTGAGCAATTGAACTGAACTGAACAAGATATACAGCATATATATATTTTCTCTTATTAGTAGATTGTCTTTTCATTTTGTTGATGGTTTCTTTTGCTGTGCAGTTTTCTAAACTGACTTACTTCCATTTGATGTCTGTCTTGTTAATCTCAGAGCGTAATGACACCTGTAAATAATAACTATATTTTAATTTTACACATATCAACCATCAATTAAGACCTCCTGCTTTTGTTATAGTTTCTGTTCTGTCGTTGCCTGTTTATGTTCGAGACTGCTAAATTGAGAAAGTGTGTGCTCTATTTATTGGCTCTGTGCAGTATTGCATGAGATCTGGGTGGACCTTTTATTATTTCTTTCCTGAATCAGTTTAGTCTCCACTGGTGGTTTTAGTTACTTCTTGGCACTCTACAGTAATTGTAGCAGCTGTTTCTCTTTTGCTTTTCTCTCTCAAGATAATGACTTTATAGGAGTTTAATGCATTGTAAAATGTTTGTTAACCAGATTGATATGATTCTTCACCATAGTCTATAAAAACACATATTATGCCAAATTTGCAACAGGTCAGTTCAATTCTTATGTAACCATGCCACTGTACAGATACATAGAAGAAATTTTATACTATCTCCTGACATGGGAAAACTTTATGTTACCCGCTTACACGTAGGAAGCCTTTATGTTACCCATTAGCTAAATGAATATGTTAATTTCTGGAAGGATTTTTACCCTTATGGAATTATACCAAAATAAGGAATTAAAATCCCCATAATTAGGGAGCTATTTTATATAAGATGAAAATCTGCTAAGTTTCACTGCTATGAGAATGGAAATTTGTAACATTGGAAAAAGAAAATCTACATGACTTTTTTTTAATTTCAGTTTTAGCATAATGAATGTAATTTTTTTAATTGAAGGTTGTCTAAATCAAGACTAAAGTGCATATACTAACCTGTTCTCGAGTCAGTTTTAAACATTAAAATGTTGCAAACAAAATAATTATTGAATATAAACTTATACTAACCTGTTCTTGAGTCAGTTTTAAACATTAAAATATTGCAAACAAAATAGTTATTGAATATAAACTTTAATTCAGAAAATATGGATACAATAAAATGACTAATAAGAAAGAATATAAGTCAAAATATATGAGTTAGAGGGAAAAAACACAAGAAAAAGTTGTTTGGGAATCAAAAAATTAGACAAATCCCTATCAAATTAAAGCAAGAGAAAATACAGAGGTCTTAAAAATGATTAGAAATATATATAAAATAAAATAGTCTTGAACGGAAAAAAGAAATATTGAGAGAACTGTTTCATTACAATGCAGTGCAAAGATGTCCAAGAAGACCTGTCACAAAAGGTATGCAATCAGTATAATTTTTTTGTTTTGTTTTACATGTTATATCAGACACATAAAAATAAATGTCCAAACTATCTTAAGAACAAAAAGACCATTTTGGAAAACTTCCCAGGTCATTTTATTAGGTCATCAAAATTTTAACTCCAAAACCTTATAAAGTAGTACAGATCAACACTATGAATAAAAATAAATAAATACTGCACAATATATTTTGAAAAGTGCATCTTAAGTATAGTAGATAATGTTGTACTTAAAAAAAGATGATTTATTCAGAAAAATATAGCTCGTTATTATAAAACTATTTCTCTAGTACATCACTCCAATAGGTTAGAGAAAAAAGTCACATAGTTAAAACACCATTAAAAACAATAATATAAGGCATGTTTCAAAAATTCAACATCAATTTCTCATGTTAAATCACTAAATGTAACAAATAAATTTTCTTCATAAGATATTAAGTATCATTATTAATAAAAAAGTTCAATACCGCAATATTTAAGATATTCAGACATTTACTTAAGAATGGATATACATGGAAGTCCAGCAGTTAAGACTTTGACTTTCAATGTAGGCTCTGTGGGTTCAATCCCTGGCTGGAAGCTAAGATCCCGCATGCCTCCTGGCCAAAAAATCAGAACATAAAACAAATAATATTGTAACAAATTCAATAAAAACTTTAAAAAAAGTGAATGGGTATGTAAGATATATGAAACTAAAATAAAAGAACAAATATAAGTCTTCAATAAATAAGGGAAGCACCAAGTTAGACGGCTGGCAATTGCCAGTATTCCAAAATTCATCCGTAAGTTCATCTTCATCTTACATCAAAATAAATTCTAAATTAATAAAAATATAATTATGGATAATCATTAATCAACATGTGGAGTAACAAGGATTAGATGTAACGTCTCACTGTAAATAAGAAAACTGCAAAATACATGACATGGCCAGTCTCTGGCGTTATACACCAGCTGAATAGGACGGGGATTACTAGGAAAGGAAAACCAGTGAGGAGACTGCGTTATTCTATCCTTCTGCCTGTAGATAATTATTGTTCCACAAACACAGGGAAACTGTACAAGCTGGGGAAATAAGGAAAGAGGAGCTGTAAACCTAACAGTTCTCAGGGCTTACACAGAATAGGAGACATCTGAGCTCAAAACAGAGTGAAGAGTAATATCCTAGTGCTTTTTCCCAAATAAAATTTTTTCTGCTTCATGTTTCTCTCTTTTGAAATGTCTTCTCAATTATTTATTTTGACTCAGTTCATACAATTTGGATTTGCCTCTATTGCTTAGAGACTCAGATAATTTATCTTGTCAGTATTGCCTATGCACAAACTGAAAAGAAAAATAAAGCCCAAACACTTTCCACTGGAACATTTTGTCTTTGTTAAATAAAACACTTTCTCTTTCTGTTGATGGCCATTCAGATAGTCCCTTTGTTATAGAAGCCCATATATCAGGATAAAAACTGAGGTTTATATTTATGATGGGACTAAACAAAATCCAGCTTTGTGCATGTATGTGTGTCTTTCTGTTAGTCTAAGTGCTAAATCTTGACAGTCTGCAACCGTACTCATGAAGAAGAGATTGTGTTTTTTAAAGTACTATGTAATCACGCAAAGTAACTTTAGTAAAGATAAAAAGGTTTTGTGAATATTGATTTTCAGAAGTGCTCAAGATTTAAAGTGAGAGATGAAATTTTATAATAGCATCTGTAACATGAAGCCAAATGCATAAAAATTATTTTATATATTTGCACTCAAAAACATTAAGAGGTAAGATTATATGTGATGATCACTTTTTTCTTCATACATCCCTATTTAATTTTAGATCTTTATATTATGTTTATAACTATCTTCTATTTATTATATTAAAATTTATTAGCAGTACATTGTTATTATTGGTTCATATTACTTCCTTGGTACAACCACCAAGTTAATTACATACCTGTAGTCCTGTCTTGTCTTCTCATAATTATACACATTAACATGAAAGTAAAAAGTGAAAGTGTTAGTCGCTCAGTCGTGCCCAACTCATTGAGACTCCATGGACTGTAACCTGCCAGGCTCTTCTGTGCATGGAATTCTCCTGACGAGGAAACTACATTTGATAGCTGTTCTCTTCTCCAGGGAATCTTCCCAACCCGGGGATCAAACCCAGTTCTCCCACACTGCAGGCAGATTCTTTACCACCTGAGCCACCAAGGACGCCCATATAATGTAGTTATTCTTTAATTATTAAGTATAGTATTTTTTCTAGATGTTATGGAATTTCAATGCTTATCAGCATTCCTACCAGGGAAAACCAGAGAATCCAGAATTGACATATGTAGGTGCATTGTGTGTGTGTGTGTGTGTGTGTGTGTGTGTGTGTACGTGCACATACACATGAGTACAAATTAGGAACTGATGAGCCTAATGGAATGTGATGGACCAACATCACATGAAGAAGGAACTATGGTGAGATAAGCATATATTTTGCTCATACATTTTCTACAAGAGATGTTCCTATTCTTTTCAGAGGTGGGACAGAAGTTGAAAATAAAAACAGAGGGCCAGAACATAAAGCAATTACTGCTAAATGACAAAGAATTCATCAGAAAATTGGCACTTTCATAGTATTTGAAAGAGAAAAATTGAAATTCAGAGCTACGGAGGCAGCTAGGATTTGGGAAGGGGGTAAATCTGTCCCCACATCAATATTAATATATTAAATCTTAACCTCCTTACCTCAGAATATGCTTATTTGGAGATAGGACTATAAAAAAAGGTATTTAAAGTGAAATAAGATATACATACCTAATCCAATATGACTTGTATCTATATAGAAAAAGGAAACAGGACAGAGCCATAGGGAAGACCTTGTGAAGATGCTGAAGAAGCCAGCCAACTACAGGCCAAGAAAGAGATCACAGAAAAGAAATAAATCTACTAACACTCAGATCTCAGATTTCTGGCCTCCAAAACTACAAGGAACTATATTTCTATTGTTTAAGCCTTCCAGTCTATGGCACTTTGTTGTGAGTTTGTTACAACTAATACAGATTCTAATGAGAGGGAAATCATAAAGTTTTGAGCCCAATCTGGCTTTTCCTTTGATGCATCGGTCAAGTTTTTCAACTACAAAGGTATATGAGAGAGAAGCAAAGCAGAAGGGTGAAGGGTAAAATAGATATATCAGGAATATCATGTATTGAGGAGGTCATATCTTCCAATATCTCAGTTAGGAAACTTGGAAGATCTTACCCTAGGATCTATTACAATCAGGGTGGACAAAGCTGTCCCAAAACTATAGCCCAGTTTTGAATCTGCTCTGGCTGAAGTCATGATAGAGTGATGTACTGGACTTCCCTGGTGGTCCAGTATTTAAGAACATGCCTGCCAATGCTGGGAACATTGGTTCTATCTCTGTACTGGAAGATTCCACATACCGTTGGGCAACTAAGCCTGTGCACCACAACTACTGCGTATATATTCTAGAGCCCGAGATGCAACTACTAAAGCCTGTGCAATGAGAAGCTCATGCACCACAACTGGAGAAAGTGATGCACAGCAACAAAGATTCAATACAGCCAAAACCAAATAAAAAATATTTTTTTAAAGAATGATGTACCAGCACGTTTTCTTCCTACACAGAGTAAAGTGAACTCCCTCTGGTGTGAGATGATGTTATCCAGTCCCTCCATAATTTGCCCCACACAACATTAGCCATATAAACAATTATTTCCATCTGTATGGAGGAAAAAAGTCACACAAAAATTACACCCTAGAAGCAAGCCTACAGGTGATTTACATGTAGGAGTTATCATAGATAACTTTAAAGTTATAGTGGTTAAAATACTGTGGTTAAGGAAAATAGAGAGCAAGATATAAAGAAGTGATTCAATTTTGGTGAACATTTAGGTGTGGAGGCCAAAAATTTTGTAACAAAATGGATGTAGATTTTAAGAGAAACATGGTTTCTGTAGACTGAATGCCTAAAACTCCTATGTTGAAATCTTATGTGATGGTGTTAGGAGACAGGCCTCTGGAAGGTGATTAGGTCAGGAGTGGGGAGTCACCATAATATTGTCCTTATAAATGAGACCTTGAGGAGCTCCTTTCCCTGTCTACCATGTGAGAACATGATGAAATATGGTCCAGGCTGTGGGCCCCTACAAAACATAGGTGACTTGCTCTTGCTTATTCTTGGAATTATCAGCCTCCAGAGCCACAAGAAATACACAATCATTGTTAAAATCACCTAGTCTATGGCGTTTTCATTATAGCAGCCCCAAACATATGAAAACAGGAAATAAGGATGATACCAAGATCTCAAGTTCTTTCTTTACATGATGTCTTTTGTAACACTCATTCTCAGACATTAACTATACATCCAATAATTCAATTCTGATACTAATAATATTTAATGCAAACCTCAAGAGTTAAGGGCCCATTTCCACAAGTCTGTCCCTACTTCACTGGCCAGTCACAAGTTCGAAGACCAATCCCACATATGGCCAATTGGCTGTAAGTCAAGTGTTCCCACAACTCCATCTGTGGGCTTAGTAATTCAATAGAATGTTTACAAAACTGAAGGAAACACTTCCTTAATGATTCTCCATTTATTATAAAGGGTACAAGTCAGTTCAGTTCAGTTCAGTTCAGTCACTCAATCATGTCTGACACTTTGCGACCCCATGAACCGCAGCACACCAGGCCTCCCTGTCCATCACCAACTCCCGGAGTTCACTCAGACTCACATTCATCGAGTCAGTGATGCCATCCAGCCATCTCACCCTCTGTCATCCCCTTCTCCTCCTGCCCCCAATCCCTCCCAGCATCAGAGTCTTTTCCAATAAGTCAACTCTTCGCATGAGGTGGCTGAAGTACTGGAGTTTCAGCTTTAGCATCATTCCCTCCAAAGAAATCCCAAGGCTGATCTCTTTCAGAATGGACTGGTTGGATCTCCTTGCAGTCCAAGGGACTCTCAAGCATCTTCTCCAGCACCACAGGACCAGCCAGATGGAGGAAGTGATGGGAAAGGTACTGGAAGAGAAAGATTTTATGCTGTCTACTGGTGTGCCAAACTCTCAGAACTCTATTATATTCACGACCTGGAAGTTCTCAAAACTTAGCTTTGAGTTTTCAATGAGGATTTGACTAAGTAGGTGTGATTGATTAAATCATTGGCCACTGGTTATTGAATTCACTTTCTAGCCCATTGTTCCTCCTAAAAGGGTGTAGGTGAGGCTGATAGTTCTAACCCTCTAATCACTTAGTGATTTTTACTGGTGACCAGAGCTGCCGTAAAGGTATCTGGACACACACCAAGAGTGACCTCATTAGACTCAACTCAGGGATAATGTATATTCCTTTAGAAAGGAATTCCTTCTAAATAACAAAAGATACTGCTAACACTCAGCAGATTTCAAGGATTTCAAGAGCTATGTGTCAGGAACTAGGAATAAATACCAAATATAATTTTTCTTTTGATTTATTTGTTTTTAATTGAAGGATAATTGCTTTACAATACTGTGTTGGTTTCTGCCATACATCAACATGAGTCCACCATTGATATAGATATGTCCCCTTCATCTTCAACCTCCCTCCCATACCATTGCACTCCTATAGATTATTACAGAGCCCCAGATTGAGTTCCCTGAGTCAACAGCAAATTCCCATTGGCTATCTGTTTTGCATATGGTAGTGTAAATGCCTCCATGCTACTCTCGCCATTTGTTACACCCTCTCTTTCTTCCACTCTCCTGCATGTCCATAAATCTGTTTTCTATGTCTGTGTCTCCATCGCTGCCCTGCAAATATGTTCATCAAATATACTTTTTATTCTATACATAAGATTTGTGACCTGAACACCTGAAAGGATGTAATTGCCATTAATTAAAAATGGGAAAAATTCAGGTAGTTTACAACTTTGAAGGAAAATGATAGTTTAGCTTTGAACATATTTACTTTGAAATGTAAAGTAGTATTCCAAGAGATGCTGAGTTTATGGCTATATCAAAAACCATAAACTAAATTAAAGTTTAACAGAATATTTCTATAATCACTGATATAAACTGCAATAAAAATTTTATTTAAAATAAGCTTATCAGTTCAATTCAGTTGCTTAGTCGTATCTGACTCTTGAGACACCCATGGACTGCAGCACGCCAGGCTTCACTGTCCATCTCCTACTCCCAGAGCTTGCTCAAACTCATGTCCACTGAGTTGGTGATGCCATCCAACCATCTCATCCTCTGTCATTCTCTTCTCCTCCCACCTTCAATCTTTCCCAGCATCAGGGTCTTTTCCAAGGAGTCAGTTCTTCTCATCAGGTAGCCAAAGTATTGAGCTTCAGCAAAAGTCCTTCCAATATTAATGACTGATTTCCTTTAGGATAGACTGGTTGGATCTCCTTGCAGTCCAAGGGAGTCCCAAGAGTCTTTTCCAATGCCTCAGTTCAAAACCATCAACTCTTTGGCACTCAGCTTTCTTTATAGTCCAACTCTCACATCCATACATGACTACTGGGAAAACCATAGCTTTGACTAGATGGAACTTTGTTGGCAAACTAGTGTCTCTGCTTTTTAATATGCTGTCTAGGTTGGTCAGAGCTTTTCTTCCAAGGAGAATTTTCTAATGTCATGGCAGCAGTCACCTTCTGCAGTGATTTTGGAGTCAAAGAAAATAAAGTCTGTCACTGTTTCCATTTTTTTCCCCATCTATTTGCTATGAAGTGATGGGACAGGATGTCATGACCTTAGTTGTTTTAATGACAAGTTTTAAGCCTGCTTTTTCACTCTCCTCTTTCACTTTCATCAAGAGGCTCTTTAGTTTCTCTTCAATTTCTTCCATAAGGATGGTGTCTGCTGCTGTTCCTGCTAAGTCAGTCACGTCAGTCGTGTCCGACTCTGTGTGACCCCATAGACAGCAGCCCAACAGGCTCCTCTGTCCCTGGGATTCTCCAGGCAAGAATACTGGAGTAGCTTGCCATTTCCTTCTCCAATGCATGAAAGTGAAAAGTGAAAGTGAAGTCGCTCAGTCATGTCCAACTCTTAGCGACCCCATGGACTGTAGCCTACTAGGCTCCTCTGTCCATGGGATTCTCCAGGCAAGAGTACTGGAGTGGGGTGCCATTACCTTCTCCAAAGGGTGGTGTCATCTACATAGTTATTGATATTCCTCCTGGCAATCTTCTTTCTAGCTTGTGCTTCGTCCAGTCTGGTATTTCACATGATGTACTGTGCATAGAAGTTAAGTAAGCAGGACGACAATATACGGCCTTGACATACTACTGTCCCAATATGGAACCAGTCCATTTTTCCATGTCTTATTCTAACTGTTGCTCCTTGAACTAAACACAGATTTCTCAGGGGGCAGATAAGGTGGTCTGGTATTCCCTTCTCTTGAAGAATTTTCCACAGTTTGTTGTGATCCACACACTCAAAGGTTTTGGCACAGTCAATGAAGAAGAAGCAGATGTTTTTTTCTGGAATTCTCTTGCCTTTTCTATGATCCAACAGATGGAAATTTGATCTCTGCTTCTTCTGCCTTTTCTCAATCCAGCTGAACATCTGGAAGTACTTGGTTCACATACTGTTGAATCATAGCTCATACTAGTTAAAAAAATAAGCTCATACTAGCTAAAAAAAAAAAAAAAAAAAAAGGACATCCAAGGTGGCATTAGTGGTAAAGAATCCACTTGCCAATGCAGGAGACTCAAGAGATGCAGTTTCAATCCCTGAGTCAGGAAGATCCCCTGGAGTAAGAAATGGCAACCCATTCCAGTATTCTTGACTAGAAAATTAGATGGACAGAGGAGCCTGGTGGACTACAGTCCATGGGGCTTCAAAGAGTAAGACATGACTGAGCAACTAACTACAGCACCATAAAAAAGGAAGACACCAAATTTAGAATAGATAAATTTGAATATGTTATGCCACTAATTACAGCAGAACCAAAAATTCTAATATATCTATTGAATAACTCATTAGCTAATAATCAAATTAAATAAAATGTGATTTTGTTTCAATACAGCAAGAAATTAGTATTAAAATTGGAAGAGGTAAAAAATTATAATAATACATTGATGAGAATTGTGCTGTCTTCAGTAGTAACAGTGATAAGTAGTTAGACATTAACAGCAAGGAGGTGACAAATATGAAAAGACAAGAGGGGAATCATCGTATTACACCCCAACCATCTGAAGAACAGGTGATATTATGGTCAGGTGGTGGGCAACTTATCCTGATAAAGAGGGAGCACAGTGGCACGCGAGAACTTTCCCCAGACTAGACAGGTACATAACCTCTAGTAAACCCAAACTTATCAACATAAAATCTACATGTGATTTCACCACTCCCCAGGCGAAAGGCAGGCACAATAATAATTTGTTACAGAACCTGAGACAGTCAACCAAATAGCGATGGCATATTACTCATCAAATATCACACTCTGCCTTCTCCCCCTTCACTTACCCATTGACCACACCTGTCTTCTTGAAAAACAGTTCCTTATAAACACTCTTAACCCTGTATACAAGGGCTGGCTTCGCCTCAAAGTAACTGCCCACTCTTCCTCTGAGAGTGTATCTAGGCTTTAATAAACTTTGCTTTGTGCTTAAGACCAAGGCAGTAGTTTGTAAATTTTTGCTTGCTATGGCAAGGACCGAGATTGCTGGTCTGGGTCTCCCGATGACCTCCTGGGTTGAAGCCTTCTGTCTGACACAGCACGCCAACCTGCTATTAGTACCATAGTTTTCATGGAGAAAAACTCAGCATATCAAAGACTTATAATATATTCATTCTCTTCCATGTATTAATAGTAACTTGTTTTCTACTTTTAAGGGAAAAAAGGCTTTTGAAGGAACTACATATGGAGTACTATGATTTATTTTTCTTCCTTCTCAATGGTTTATTAGGATTGAAAGGAACTGTAGTTTTCTAGAATACAACATATCTTACCCCTTTTTTCTTTGCTTGGGTTTCTTTAAATCTTGTCTAAATCAATTGAAATTTTCTAAAATCCTATGCTCTGAGTACAGTGGCTGAAATAAATAAATGCTTCCTAACCATGAAGAAACAATTTTCCTAGTTTCCTAGGGCCATAACAAATTGCCACCAACTTGGTGGCTTAAAACCACAGAAATTTATTCTCTCATAGCTCAAGAGCACAGAAGCCTGAAATCACATTATGGCAGGTTGCTTCCTTCCAAGTCTCCAAGACAAACTGTCCCATCCTCTGTTAAAAGATGAACTGACACTTATTAAATTTTAATAAGTTTATTTGAGCAAAAATCTTTTTCAGCCAGGCAATGCCAAACCAGAAATAATTAGGAGCTCTCCACCAACAGGAGCTAGGGGCAAGACTTTTATAGTGAAGTCACAAAAGCAAAACAGGGAAATTATATTTGATTGACTACAGCTTAAGTGGCTGCCTTATTTGGGAAAGCACAGTTACCCTTTGCAGCAGGCTGTCCTTAGGTTTTTATTTCTTAGCCTCAAGCTATTTATAGGTTTGTTTTGTTGTTTGTCTGGGTTACTAAGACAGAACTACCTCAGCCTAATGGAGGTAGGTTTAAAAAAAAGCCTCCTTGTTTAATGTAATACCTCTCTTCTAAGATTTGTTGGTTGTAAACAATCTCCGGCATTCTACCCCAGTATTCTTGGGGCTTCCCTGGTGTCTCAGAATGGTAAAGAGTCTGCCTGCAATGCCAGAGTCTAGAGTTTGATCCCTGGGTTGGGAAGATCCCCTGGAGAAGGGAATGGCTACTCATTCCATATTCTTGCCTGGAGAATAGTCCATGTTGTAAAGAGAGGGACACAACTTTCACTTTGAGCTTCCCAGGTGTCACCAGTGGTAAAGAACCACCTGCTGATGCAGGAAATATAAGAGATGGAGGTTTGATCCCTGAGTCAGGAAGATCCCCTGGAGGAGGGCATGTCAACCCACTCCTGTATTCTTGCCTGAAGAATCCCATGGACAGAGGAGCCTAGCAGGCTACAGTCCATAGGGTCCCAAAGAGTCAGACACACACCATGCACAGCTTGTACTCGCATCATTCCAACCTCTATCTCCATCTTTGCATGGCTTTCTTCTCTATGTTTGTGTCTCTACATGGTCTTATAAGAATACAAGTCATTGGATTTAAGGTCCATTGTTATCCAGTATGATCTCTTTATAACTTAGTATATCTGCAAATAACCTATTTCCAAAGATGGTCACATTCTGAAGCTCCAGGTGGACATGAATTTTGGGGGTGCACCACACAACTAATATGTAATGTAAGTATGCATTAATATAGATGATGTGGTTTATTGTACATCTAAGATCAGAAATTAATGAAATTATATTCTTCTTTTTCACTGTCCTCTTGTTTAATCTATAAAGTGACATTTTATAAGTCTAGGAAATGTTTATTGTATATCTTGTTTATAAGAATCACTCAGTGGATCTAATCACATACAGTTTATTGTTGGGAGTTTTTAATTTTTCAAAATCCAATATTTCTGTTAATCAATTCAGAAAATGCTGACATTTTATCATCTGACAGAATGTTATGTGATGTAATATGTTTGCTTTTCATGAACAGCTACTGTGTTTTCCTTTATAATCCATATTTGAAACTAAGAATTTACTGAGATTATAAAACAGAGGTATATAAATATGATTTGTCTTATATTTATAAATGTACTTATTTACTTTGAAAGAAATCCCAGTTTTAATAAACAGGTTCTTTTAGGGGTGGATTCTTATGTCATTTTTATAACCTATATTTCTTTCAAAGTCTTATCCATAGGGACATATAATGTCATTTTTAAACACTCATTTAAACAGGGTAAATCTAAGATAACTGCTGAGGTAAGTAGCTTTGTTTTATGCTAACCTTCAGTCAATTTCTGGACATCAACAAAGTAATGAAGCATTGCAACAGACTGACTTGTAATTTTTCTAGTCTCTGTAGTAATTCAGTTCAATTTAATTATTTCGTCACTTTCCCACCAGATTCATTCTTACTAACTCTCCAACTTTGTGTGCCACACTATTCCTGCTATCTGCTGCCCAGCCCTCCAGGCTTCCTGCAGATCCTCAAGATGTCATCCAGTGTTTTGCCTTTCTTTTTGTCCATGCTTTTCTCTTTGCCTAAATGTACATCCACCCAACACCTATTTAATCACCTCCAACTTATTGCTATGTTATTGCTTTTATCCAGATACAATTCAATCCCTAAGAGAACTTTCAAACTAAGTCAGTGCTGAAACAGTACTGTGTGGTCTAGAGACTCATTTACCTTTCTCTTTTTGGTAACTGTGCCAAGCAAAGCTTACTCAGTGGACCCGAATCGATAGGAAGACACCAAGGCATTGGCTGATCTTGCAATAATGATGTGCCATGTTATAAGGACCTGGGTCGGGATGCATATCTTGGGCCTGGGAATGCTATGTCTTGGCCTGGGGATTCCTTGACCTGTGTCTGGTGTCTAGGTGTTCCCAATTCCTCTTGGGCTATAGTATGAAACCAAGGGGTGGGGTTGGTTCTCAGATCTCAGCTGTGCACCCAGACTGGTTTCCTCTCAACTAAAGCCTCAGTCAGGATACATACAGAAAATTGACTTTTGGCATAGGCTAACGGAATAATTGGCTTCCACACTGGCACAACAGTAAAGAATGTGCCTGCCAATACAGGAAACTAGGAGCTGTGGGTTCATTCCCTGCATCAGGAAGATCCTTTGAAGCAGGAAATGGTGACCTCCTCCAGTATTCTTGTCTGGAAAATTTCGTGGACTGGGGATCTGACAGGAAACAGTCCAAGAGGTCACAAAAAGTCAGACATGACTGAGCACACAATGAGCTGAGCTTAACTCAATGAGCTAGCTGATGTAACAGTTATTTCTGAATGAGAGGTCATTTCAGTGTCTCTCAAGTTATCCTACAATGACAGTGATAAATTATATGCTTCTTATAGGAAAAAAGAGAGGCTTAAGGATTTGGTGATAAGAACACTTCCTAATAAACTGATGTTAGTTCAGTTCATTTCAGTTCAGTCGCTCAGTCATGTCCGACTCTGTGCGACCCCATGAATTGCAGCACTCCAGGCCTCCCTGTCCATCACCAACTCCCAGAGTTCACTCAGACTCATGTCAATTGAATCAGTGATACCATCCAGCCATCTCATCCTCGGTCGTACCCTTCTCCTCCTGCCCCCAATCCCTCCCAGCATCAGAGCCTTTTCCAATGAGTCAACTCTTCACATGAGGTGGCCAAAGTACTGGAGTTTCAGCTTTAGCATCATTCCTTCCAAAGAAATCCCAGGGCTGATCTCCTTCAGAAGGGACTGGTTGGATCTCCTTGCAGTCCAAGGGATTCTCAAGAGTCTTGTCCAACACCACAGTTCAAAAGCATCAATTCTTTGGCACTCAGCCTTCTTCACAGTCCAACTCTCACTTCCATATATGACCACTGGAAAAACCATAGCCTTGACTAGACAGACCTTTGTTGGCAAAGTAATGTCTCTGCTTTCCAATATGCTATCTAGTTGGTCATAACTTTTCTTCCAAGGAGTAAGCGTCTTTTAATTTCATGACTACACTCACCATCTGCAGTGATTTTGGAGCCCAAAAAAATAAAGTCTGACACTGTTTCCACTGTTCCCCCATCTATTTGCCATGAAGTGATGGGACCAGATGCCATGATCTCGTTTTCTGAATGTTAAGCTTTAAGCCTACATTTTTACTCTCCTCTTTCACTTTCATCAAGAGGCTTTTTAGCTGCTCTTCACTTTCTGCCATAAGGGTGGTGTCATCTGCATATCTGAGGTTATTGATATTTATCCCGGCAATCTTGATTCCAGCTTATGTTTCTTCCAGTCCAGCGTTTCTCATGATGTACTCTGCATATAGGTTAAATAAGCAGGGTGACAATATGCAGCCTTGACGTACTCCTTTTCCTATTTGGAACCAGTCTGTTTTTCCATGTCCAGTTCTAACTGTTGCTTCCTGACCTGCATATAGGTTTCTCTCATAGATAATTTAAATTATATAATTTATCAATTAGAGCTATAAAAGGGGATGATGATGCTGAGTTTTCCAAATTTGCTGGCATATTGAGTGAATGCAGCACTTTCACAGCATCATCTTTTAGAATTTGCAATAGTTCAACTGGAATTCCATCACCTCCACTAGCTTTGTTTGTAATGATGCTTCCTGAGGCCCACTTGACTTCATATTCCAGGATGTCTGGCTCTAGGTGAGTGATCACGACACTGGAGCAGTGAGCAGTGCTTAAAAAATCTAAAATGTTTGTCTCCAAGTATAAAAATATCCCTGTCTTAAACTGTTACTAAAATGATGAATTACAGAAGCTATGCCACTGTAAGATTTATTTCAAAAAACTTCTTATATTAGAAATATGGCTATATTTTAGCCATAAGTCTACAACTATGAGTTTCTACACATTTCTCAAAATGGTCACTAACAATTTTATAGGACCTTATGTTCCTTTGAATTCATTAATCAACTAAAATTTAAATATTCTTGCTACTTTGGTCAATCTTTTGTGATTATATATGAAGCAATCTATATTACATCATAGTTTATAATGTTGATAATAAAGAATACACATGAAAAAATTTCCGAAAATATAAAGACCCATAAAAGTGAAATTTCAGAATGAATAATTTTTTAAAAAATACATATTTCCATAAGGGGGAAACATTGTCAATCAGACAGTAGCAAAATTCTCAGTGGAATTCTACTTTCCAATATCTCAGTTAGTCTAGAATCTTTAATGTGCCAAAAGAAAACTTTTTTAGTCTTGAAAAACATATGCATTCAGTTTATAAATCTATATACTTCATCTAGAATTGTTCAATCAATTTATTTCTTATGAATTATTTCTTGGGATGAACTTGATTTTAATACCAGAGTTTAAACCTAAAAAGAAGGAAACCTGGGATTGGTGAAAAAAAAAATGATACAAGTCATCAATGGAAACCACAGGATGATAGTGATTCAGAAGGACTGGGAAAAACAAGCTCCTCCTGACTGTATATCATCCAGAAAATATGTCCCAGAAAAATAATAGGTCTAATATGAAAGCAAAGAATAAAAGTTTCTGGACAATAGTGTAAGATAGTAACAATGCCATTGGCATTGGAAAAGATTTTGTAAACAGGATACAAATCTACTGACTATAAAATAAATAATAAAATCAACTGAACTGTATTTAAAAATAAGAACTTCTAATTATGAAATTACATGTGATTTAAAATGTGATGTAGTCAACAGAAGTGTCACTTGAAACACATTTCAATAAATCATATAGAGAAGTTATTGTCATCAATAAGAAATTTGGCAGACAACTCAATAAAAATAAAATGAAAACAAGAAGCTTAAATAGACACTTTGTTGTTCAATCATTCAGTCTTGTCCAACTCTTTTGACCCCCCCCCCCCATGAACTGCAGAAGGACAGGCTTCTTTGATCTTCACCAAGTGCTGCAGCTGGCTTAAACTCATGCCCATTGAATCAGTAATGCTATTCTGCCATCTTATCCTCTGTCATTCCCTTCTCCTCCTGCCTTCAGTCTTTCCCAGCATCAAGGTCTTTTCTAATGAGTTGGCTTTTTGCATCAGGTGGGCAAAGGATTGAAGTTTCAGCAAGTCTTTCCAATGAGTTGTCAGGACTTATTTCCTTTAGGATTGACTGGTTTGATTTCCATGCAGTCCAAGGGACTCTTCAGAGTCTTCTCAACTCCACAGTTCAAAACCATCAATTCTTCAGTGCTTCTTTATAATCCAACTCTCTCATCCATACATGACTACTGGAAAAACCATAGCTTTGATTAGACTGACTTTTGTTAGAAAAGTGATGTCTCTGCTTCTTAATATGTTGTCCAGGTTGGTCATAACTTTTCTTCCAGGGAGCAAGCATCATTCAATTTCATGGCTGCAGTCACCATCTACAGTGATTTGGAAGTCCAAGAAAATAAAGTCTGCCACTGTTTCCATTTTTTCCCTATCTATTTGCCATAAAGTGATGGAACTGAATGCCATGACCTTAATTCTTTGAGTGTTGAGTTTTAAGCAAGCTTTTTCACTCTCCTCTTTTGCCTTCATAAGAGGCTCTTTAGTTCCTCTTTGCTTTCTGCCATAAATATGCATCATCTACATATCTGAGGTTATTGATACTTCTCCCAGAATTTTTCACTTCATTTGTGCTTCATTCAGCCCAGCATTTCACATGATGTACTGTGCATAAAAGTTAAATAAACAGGATGACAAATACAACCTTGACGTACTCCTTTCCCAATCTGGAACTAGTCCATTGTCCATGTCCAGTTCTAACTGTTGCTTCTTGACCTGCTTACAGATTTCTCAGGAGGCAGGTAAGGTAGTCTGGTATTCCCATCTCTTTCAGAACTTTCCACAGTTTGTTGTGATCCACACAGTCAAAGGCTTTAGAATAATCAATAAGCAGAAGTAGATGTTTTTCTGGAATTTTCTTGCTTTTCCTATGATCCAACAGATGTTAGCAATTTGATCTCTGGTTTCTCTGCATTTCTAAATCTGGCTTGACTATTTGGAAGTTCTCAATTCATGTACTGCTGAAGCCTAGCTTGGAGAATTTTGAGCATTACTTTGCTAGTGTGTGAAATGAGTGCAATTGTGTAGTAATTTGAGCATTCTTTGACATTGCCTTTCTTTGGGGTTGGAATGAAAACTAACCTTTTCCAGTCTTGTGTCCACCGCTGAGTTTTCCAAATTTGCTGATGTATTGACTGCAGCACTTTAACAGCATCATCTTTTAGGTTTTGAAACAGCTCAGCTGGAACTACATCACCTCCACTAGCTTTGTTTGTAGTGATGCTTCCTAAAGCCCACTTGACTTTTCACTCCAAGATGTCTGGTTCTAGATGAGTGATCACATCATTGTGATTATCGAGGTCATTAACATCTTTTTTGTATAGTTCCTCTGTGTATTCCTTCCACCTCTTAATATCTTCTGCTTCTATTAGGTCTATACTGTTTCTGTCCTTTATTATGTCTGTCTTTGCATGAAATGTTCCTTTGGTATCTCTAATTTTCTCAAAGAGATCTCTGGTCTTTCCCATTCTATTGTTTTCCTCTATTTCTTTGCAGTGTTCACTTAAGAAGGGTTTCTTATTTTTCCTTGCTATTCTTTGGAACTCTGCATTCAGATGGGTATATATATTTTTCTCCTTTGCTTTTGCCTCTTTTCCTTTCTCAGCTACTTATAAGGCCTCCTGTCACAACCATTCTGCCTTTATGTATTTATTTTTCTTGGAAACACTTGGAGACACTTTGTACAAGTGTAAATGCAAACACCCCAAACATATAAAAAGAAGTTAAAATTACTTAATAACCAGAGAGTTAAAACCAAAGAAAAAACACCGTAACCTATTTACAGCATATTTAAATATAATAACTAAAATTCTATAAGTTGTTGATAAAGGAGAGCCCTACAAATTTGCATATAACATGGAGAGTAACATATGCTTGTACCTCCACAGCTATAAACCATTTGCCAATATTATTAAAAACTTGATTTATCATGTTTAAAGCAATATTTATTTTGGACAAATTTATTCTTGGTTAACAAGTGGCTTAGCATTATATTTAGGAATTAGGGCTGATTTCAGCTTGAGTAATTTTTCCTGGTTAAAGCCACTGAAGGAGTTTTTATAGAAGATGAAGTGGATTCAAGAAAGTGGAAAATTGATGAACTAAGCCAGCATAATGTAATACAGTTAAATATAATCAAGAGATTGAAATTGTCTTTCAACAAATCCACTTGGCCATCTCCCAGTCTGTCTCATACACAGAATATTTTTGGTTCTTTCCCCTCCCATTTGTTCAGTTTTTCACTTAATTGTGTATTCATCTTTAGGTCTTATGTGCTAGTTTAGTTAAAAGAAAACACACACATATTACCATCTAATGTGATGCTGGAGAATACGCATGAGAGTCCCTTCGACTGCAAGGAGATCAAATCAGTAAATTCTAAAGGAAATCAATCCTGACTATTAATTGGAAAGACTGATGCCAAAGGTGAAGCTCCAATACTTTGACCACGTGATACAAAGACCCAAGTCATTGGAAATGACTCTGATGCTGGGAAAGATTGAAGGCAAAAGGAGAATGCCGTAGCAGAGGATGCGATAGTTAGACAGCATCGCCAACCCAATGAACATGAATCTGAGCAAACTCTGGGAGGTAGTGAAGGACAGGGGAGCCTAGCATGCTACAGTCCATAGGGTCTCAAAGAATCAGACATATGACTTTGCCACTGAACAACAATCACCATCTAGACTCTTACCTGTGTCTTTGAATTCTCAATTTCCAAGAAGAGGCTGTGTAGAAGATGCTGTTGTGTCACAACCATACTCCTCAAGAACTAACATTTCAGGGCATCCCAACTGTACAAGAATTTTTTCTGGGGGGAGCCTGAGACGTAGGTGTCGGCTACCCATGCCTGTGTGTACTGCAAGCTGACTATGCTGAACAATTAACATACCCCAAGCGGCAGCCCTCAGAAAACAACAAAGAGAGTTTGTGTATAAAGATTAAACTCTTTTATTTCCAGAATTCTGGGAGGTGGATCATAGAGGATCCTGCTGTGATTTATGTCTGAGAGTGTTTTGCCTATGTTCTCCTCTAGGAGTTTTATAGTTTCTGATCTTACATTTAGATCTTTAATCCATTTTGAGTTTATTTTTGTGTGCGGTGTTAGGAAGCGATCTAGTTTCATTCTTTTACAAGTGGTTGACCAGTTTTCCCAGCACCACTTGTTAAAGAGATTGTCTTTACTCCATTGTATATTCTTGCCTCCTTTGTCAAAGATAAGGTGTCCATATGTGTGTGGATTTATCTCTGGGCTTTCTATTTTGTTCCATTGATCTATATGTCTGTCTTTGTGCCAGTACCATACTGTCTTGATGACTGTGGCTTTGTAGTAGAGCCTGAAGTCAGGCAAGTTGATTCCTCCAGTTCCATTCTTCTTTCTCAAGATTGCTTTGGCTATTCGAGGTTTTTTGTATTTCCATACAAATCTTGAAATTATTTGTTCTAGTTCTGTGAAAAATGTGGCTGATAGCTTGATAGGGATTGCATTGAATTTGTAAATTGCTTTGGGTAGTATACTCATTTTCACTATATTGATTCTTCCGGTCCATGAACATGGTATATTTCTCCATCTATTAGTGTCCTCTTTGATTTCTTTCATCAGTGTTTTATAGTTTTCTATATACAGGTCTTTAGTTTCTTTAGGTAGATATATTCCTAAGTATTTTATTCTTTTCGTTGCAATGGTGAATGGAATTGTTTCCTTAATTTCTTTTCTACTTTCTCATTATTCGTGTATAGGAATGCAAGGGATTTCTGTGTGTTGATTTTATATCCTGCAACTTTACTATATTCATTGATGAGCTCTAGTAATTTTCTGGTGGAGTCTTTAGGGTTTTCCATGTAGAGGATCATGTCATCTGCAAACAGTGAGAGTTTTACTTCTTCTTTTCCAATTTGGATTCCTTTTATTTCTTTTTCTGCTCTGATTGCTGTGGCCAAAACTTCCAGAACTATGTTGAATAGTAGCGGTGAAAGTGGACACCCTTGTCTTGTTCCTGACTTTAGGGGAAATGCTTTCAAATTTTCACCATTGAGGATAATGTTTGCTGTGGGTTTATCATAGATAGCTTTTATTATGTTGGGGTATGTTCCTTCTATTCCTGCTTTCTGGAGAGTTTTTATCATAAATGGATGTTGAATTTTGTCAAAGGCCTTCTCTGCATCTATTGAGATAATCATATGGTTTTTATTTTTCAATTTGTTAATGTGGTGAATTACATTGATTGATTTGCGGATATTGAAGAATCCTTGCATCCCTGGGATAAAGCCCACTTGGTCATGGTGTATGATCTTTTTAATGTGTTGTTGGATTCTGATTGCTAGAATTTTGTTGAGGATTTTTGCATCTATGTTCATCAGAGATATTGGCCTGTAGTTTTCTTTTTTGTGACATCTTTGTCAGGTTTTGGTATTAGGGTGATGCTGGTCTCATAGAATGAGTTTGGAAGTTTACCTTCCTCTGCAATTTTCTGGAAGAGTTTGAGGAGGATAGGTGTTAGCTCTTCTCGAAATTTTTGGTAGAATTCAGCTGTGAAGCCGTCTGGACCTGGGCTTTTGTTTGCTGGAAGATTTCTGATTACATTAAAAGCTTCTGCACAACAAAGGAAAATATAAGCAAGGTGAAAAGACAGCCTTCTGAATGGGAGAAAATAATAGCAAATGAAGCAACTGACAAACAACTAATATCAAAAATATACAAGCAACTTATGCAGCTCAATTCCAGAAAAATAAATGACCCAATCAAAAAATGGGCCAAAGAACTAAATAGACATTTCTCCAAAGAAGACATAAGGATGGCTAACAAACACATGAAAAGATGCTCAACATCACTCATTATTAGAGAAATGCAAATCAAAACCACAATGAGGTACCACTTCACACCAGTCAGAATGGCTGCAATCCAAAAATCTGCAAGCAATAAATGCTGGAGAGGGTGTGGACAAAATGGAACCCTCCTACACTGTTGGTGGGAATGCAAACTAGTACAGCCACTATGGAGAACAGTGTGGAGATTCCTTAAAAAATTGCAAATAGAACTACCTTATGACCCAGCAATCCCACTTCTGGGCATACACACCGAGGAAACCAGAATTGAAAGAGACACATGTACCCCAATGTTCATCGCAGCACTGTTTATAATAGCCAGGACATGAAAACAACCTAGATGTCCATCAGCAGATGAATGGATAAGCAAGCTGTGGTACATATACATAATGGAGTATTACTCAGCCGTTAAGAAGAATTCATTTGAATCAGTTCTGATGAGATGGATGAAACTGGAGCCGATTATACAGAGTGAAGTAAGCCAGAAAGAAAAACACCAATACAGTATACTAACACATATATATGGAATTTAGGAAGATGGCAATGACGACCCTGTAGAATTGAATCGCCAGTCTATGTCTGACGCAGGATGCAGCATGCTTGGAGACTAGCAATCCCACTTCTGGGCATACACACCGAGAAACCAGAATTGAAAGAGACACATGTACCCCAATGTTCATCGCAGCACTGTTTATAATAGCCAGGACATGAAACAACCTAGATGTCCATCAGCAGATGAATGGATAAGCAAGCTGTGGTACATATACACAATGGAGTATTACTCAGCCGTTAAAAGAATTCATTTGAATCAGTTCTGATGAGATGGATGAAACTGGAGCCGATTGTATACAGAGTGAAGTAAGCCAGAAAGAAAAACACCAATACAGTATACTAACACATATATATGGAATTTAGGAAGATGGCAATGACGACCCTGTATGCAAGACAGGGAAAGAGACACAGATGTGTATAACGGGACTCAGAGGGAGAGGGTGGGATGATTTGGGAGAATGACATTCTAACATGTATACTATCATGTAAGAATTGAATCGCCAGTCTATGTCTGACGCAGGATGCAGCATGCTTGGGGCTGGTGCATGGGGATGACCCAGAGAGATGTTATGGGGAGGGAGGTGGGAGAGGGGTTCATGTTTGGGAACGCATGTAAGAATTAAAGATTTTAAAATTTAAAAAAATAAAAAACTAAAAAAAATAAAATTTAATTTAAAAAAAGTTTTAAAAAAAAAAGATTAAACTCATTTGTCCCTCAGGATGGGAAATAATACTTTTGTTCTATACTATCCCCCAAATTTCTACAGTAGGATCAATCTCTAGTTGCCCCAGGTGGTAACTTGCCTAATAATGTATCATTATTGTCATCAGGTCGTTCCTTTTCCCATTTATCCATTCTTATTAGTGTTTCCTACGATTACCTTCCAAATAAAATAAATTATTTACTCTTGAATTCTTCTCAGGGCCTGTTTGTGTAAAACAAAACTAAGATCAATACAGTCTCTATTTAAACAAGTTGATCTCTGTGCAGATTTTTTTTTTTTTTTTTTGCTGAGGTATTATACCTTTTGTGATGATAAAAACATATATAATTTTTGTTCTTGATTCTTGGCTGAAGGGATGTGCTACCAAGTAGAATGTGTATATATAAGTTTCTGGGACCTACCATGTATAATGGCACTAAATTTACAGCTACTTCATCTGAACTGATTATCAGTATCATATTTGGATATTTGTAATAAGTTTGCTTACCAGATCCCTGAAATGATGTTAAAGTTGAAGATAATTTTGTATACACTGTCTAATAAGAAATAACTAAAGAGCACAATTTGTGGTTATATCACTTTTTATTGCTTATAATGTTGGTTTGTCTGTGGTAACAGTGGTAATAAGGCAAGTAACTTCCCAGATAAGACCATTACTTTTTTTTTTTTTTCCTTAATGAACAGGCTCCAAGTTGTTTGCTTGTTTCTTTTGGTTTGGCTCTCATACTCAATAAGGTAAAAAATAAAAGTTCAAACCAATTTGAATATGTTTGTGACATTTTTAATCCCATTACCAGGATTATCTTATGTTGCCCCATTGTAACTTGATACCATCCCAAACCACAGTCTTGAGCCATATGGATAGCCTAGAGGAAACATACATGTTTCTTAGTTTGATTTATCATTTCCTCTTTTGCTCAGGTGAGGGCATAGACCAAACAAGTAAGATGACAAAGAAGAATCAGAGAGGTAAACAGATGAATATCTGGTGTTTGGTACAGATTTATCTGCACTTAAAATAGAATTTGGGCTATGAATTTGATGCTTCTTTAAAGGAGATCACAATTTTTGTTTTATATAGTTTTCAAATAAATTTGTGAACTCAGAAGACAAGTAAAAAGAATGTAAGTTGCTTCCTAGACTACAGAACCAGCTGATCTATGTTTCTTTTGAGATCTTACAGTCATTTCTTTTTATTTATACTTAGTCTACTTATCTTATAATTCTCACAATACTGGTACAGAAATTGCTTCTGTTAGCATGAGACCACAGTATTATTTCAAAAGAAACTTTGAATTGATCTCTGCAAAGCCCTTAGAAGGATATCCCTGGTTAGAAATATGTTTAGTAAACAGAATCCAGGATCTATGAGCCATGGTCCCCTGGAAAATGTCTCATTAGCTGTATAAGTCCTTGGGCTTATAAATGAAGACATTCCATAATTTAAACACACTCACCTGGAAAAAAAAAAAAAAACTGCAGGAAAAGGACTAGGTTGAAGAATTTCATGAATACTTGAAGGAACAGCATTTTGAGTTGATTTTGGGAAAACTTAAAAAAAAAAAACATGTAATAAAGCCTGCCATGATATTTTCATATATTTTTAATCCCCTATCTTCTGTAGCCAGTTTTGTGCAAGGAAGGAGCTGGAGGGAGGGGGAAAACGATGTCACAGTGTATATGTACTGTCCTTTTCATCATAAAGGAGCTGCCAAGAATAAATTTCAAAATTAGCCAAAAATGATTAAGGGAAAGTGTAAGTGCATTGAAATTTACTACTGTTTGGAGATAATAATAAACACCACAGCAGAAAATGGGACAGGGATTTCTATGCTTCCACTACAAGTGAGTGAAATGTTTAAAATAATCTCTTTACATAATAATATGTAGTTATTAGAAAGAATAAAGTAGCTTTATGCACTGTACTGAATATATTTAAATATTTCAGAATAAATTTAATTTGAGTCTATAAAACAAATACACTCAATCATGATATAGAGTAGCCCCACCAACCATGTATTTTCGCTTTTCTAGGAACATCTATCCTGATACTAAAAATCTTTAAAATTCATAAAATATGTTTCTTCATTAAGTTACATCATTGAGCACTGTCACTGAACTCATCAGTCTGCAATAAAAAGGAAAAAGAAAAATCTCTTATCTGATTAAGCTATGCCAAATTAAAAGGATGTAAATATCTGAAACTTTAAGTAATTAAATTAGATTCTTTATTATATCACTTTTCTCCCCTGTATTGAAACACAGACATGAATGCACAGAGAAGTACTACATAGATTTTTGACTTGCATTACTCTGATATTCTTTATTGTTCCTGTTTATTTAACAGGAGATGGCCCTGGATATTTATTCCCCAGATTGCACTGATAAGCATTGATATTTAGTTAAGAAGTGCATTTTTAAGTAAGTCATTAAGGGAAAACACATTTGTATATTTTAATGTATATATGTGGAATCTAGAAAAATGGTATGGGTGAGTCTATTTGCAGGGCAGGAATAGAGAATGGACATATTGACACAGAGGGGGATGGGAGGGTGGGATATATTGGGATGGTAGAGTATATGTATATATATACACTACCATGTGTAAAATATAGAGCTAGTGGGAAGCTGCTGTATAGTACAGGGAGCTCAGTTCTGTGCTCCGTGTTGCCCTAGATGGGTGAGATGGAAAGGAGTTGGAGAGAGGTTCAAGAGCAAGTTGATATGTGTGTATATGGCTTATTTGCTTTCTTGTACAGCAAAAACTAACAGAATATTGTAAGGCAACTCTACTTCAATTTTTTTTTAAAGTAAATTTTTATGTGGCATATTGAGTGATATGTAACTTTTGTATAAACAGTCAACAATTTTCAGTTCAGTGAACAAGAGATATCAGGATACTATTTGGAGTAGCCAGAAAATAAACAGCAGCATGGACCAAGCCACATTCATTCACTGCATTTTCATGTATTTGGAGGTATAATATGTAATCTCACTTTCCTAACTTTGCAATTGAAATCACACCTTTCTATTCTTACACTGTTAGAGAGAAGATTGTTTTACAAATCCACAGCTAACCAAACTCCTATAGTTTTGTTCCCCCCGCCCCCCCACCATCCTTAAAAAGAAAAGGAGCTAATTGTCCAAAATCCTTCAAATATCAAAATACTGAGATTTACTTCTGAAGTCCAGACTGGGTTCTGAATGCTACATGATATATAGAAACACATTTCTCTGAACCCAGCTGCTCACTTGAAAGAAAGAAAGCATCCTATGACTTTTTTAACTGGTTCTTACAAGGACTCATTCTCTTTTAAAGGTCAAATGCCTGTGAGCACCTTGGTTTCAGGTCAATATGTTTTTCTCTGGAAAGTATAAAGGGCAAAGGGCTAGCTAAAATGAGTAGCTGTCTTTGATTCCCAGCTGTGATGTGGATATGTGCTGATTGGAAAACAAAGACTGCAGAAGCTGAGCTAATTTTTCTCATTCAAGACCTGCTGTTGAGATGGCATCTGGCCCTTATCATTCCAATACTGGATAGCCACAATCTGGTTAGGAAATTCACAGTAGCTATTGAATTATAACACTCTGGTAAAGCAAAATTAAGTAAGATCATATCTGAGATTTGGATACTTTGAGATGCGTATTGTAGGTATCTTTTTTTAATTTAAAATATCACACTATTTAAAAAGTGTCGAAGATTGCAGCCAATTCTGAATACAAAACACAAAATGAATGGAAATTATTTTCTCCCATCCAAGTACTACCGGGCTGACCCTGCTTAGCTTCCGAGATCAGATAAGATTTAGAGCGTTCAGGGTGTTATGGCTGTAGACTGGGAATTATTTTCTATTTCATTTTAAAAGAAAGATGAAACAAAACAAATCTACAATAGTACATTTGAACCTCATCTCAAGAAAGATCAAGAATATATGCAAATATTCAGATAATTTTCTAGGAATGCATATTTCTTAAGCATTAGTTACCTGACTGTGGAAAAATGTGATAAAGCTCATATTTCCTTTAGAAAATTCATATCCAGTTTTAACAATTTTTGTTCTAAGTAATCATGGGTTCATGCTTCCTTAACTAGCTCTATTTCAGGATATGTAAGACTAGTATAAATATAATTTCAACCAAGAAAACTTTATTAAACTTCCATGTTATATCTATTTAGTAGTACTCAAAATAAAGAATCCTCAAAATAACATGTAATAAACAAAGTCAAAGAAAATAGGATTTTCTGAACTTTACATTTCATTTTGTGATGTGACTGAGAGGTACAAAAACGGTTAATCAAGGTCTGTTGTTGTTTTATAGTTGCTAAGTCTTGTCTGACTCTTTGAGCTTAGTGGTTATAGCCCAACAGGCTCCTCTGTCCATGGGATTTCCCAGGCAAGATTACTGGAGTGAGTTACCATTTCCTTCTCTAAGGGATCTTCCCAACCCAGGGATGGAACCCTAGTCTCCTACATTATAGATGGATTATTTGCCAGTGAGCCACCATGGAAGCCCCAATCAAAGTATACCAATGTACATTTTCGGGAAAAAAAAATAAAAAGAATGAACTTACAATACTTGGCTAATTCATTAAAATACTAAAACACACCTAAATCAATGTCCATATCATCTGCTGTCATCTTATATGTGAAAATCAGGCTTGAAATTAAATATTTATAGATCTTTTCTTGAAGTTTTGAGAACATTTTTTTTAAAATAGTCATTGGTTTTCAATTTTAGTGAAGGCTTAGTGTGTCTCCCACTTGTGAATTTATATGTCTTAAAGGTAATATATATTTTATGTTTTTAAAGAAAGTCTCTCAAATAACCTTGCTTGAATAGCAGAAACAGTTAGAGTGTGTAGTTTATTTATCTTTTGACTTTAGAGAACAAAGTGCAGGTCAAAGATGGAACTTTTCAAGAAATCAAAATACATTTATTTTTTAAAGAATATGTATTTATTTGGCTGCACAGGATCTTAGTGATACCACCTGTAATATGCATTGTGACACGTGGGACCTTTTTCTAGTTGTGGCATGCAAACTCTTGGTTGAGGCATGTGGGTTCTAGTTCCCTAAGATCTAGTTCCAGGGAAGGAACCCTGGCCCCCTGCATTGGGAGCATGGACTCTTAGCCACTGGACCACCAAGGAAGTCCCTAAAATACATTTCTTAACATAGAATGTTACAGAAAGGCAATTCAAATAATTTGACTGTTTATATGGATAAGCTTTTCACCTCAAGATGAATCTCTGACACTAAGCATTTTTAATTGTTTTGGTCAAAAATGAAATTTCACTGAATCAATATAAACTTAATGCCAGAGGCAAATCCTATTATCTCAGGAAATCATGGAAATTTCTGGAGAGGAGATTCTCTTAGTGCCTATGTGTGTGTGCATGCTGTCGTGTCTGACTTTTCACTACCCTAAGAACAGTAGTTGGCCAGGCTCCTTAGAAATTTTATTTTAAAAAGTACATTGAAAACCTATGAGATAAGCAAGGAATAAGTAGTTTCTTATTTCTATGAACATAAAACACTTTGCTCCCCACAAGGACATATTATTTACACTATATGGTTTTGACAATTAATGAAGCACTTTAGTTAATGAAGCTTACAGTATGTGAGAAAATCTCTTCTTTGTCTCCTTATCATACTTCATACGTTCCAGACTCTAATACCCTATTTAGACTTCCTCTCTCCTTGATTTATCTATATTTGAACTACATTCCAACTTGACTGTAACTTGCATATACCCTTAATTTTAAGCTATGTAATAGAAATGTTCCTTATAGACTCATAAACTAGAAAGAGCAATTTGGTCAGTTCAGTGTACAAAGAGTAAGATGAAATTCTTTCTTTTTTAAACTTGTGTGTTGGGTTCTGATGATGATTATTTTTAATGATTGTTTTTTAATAGTTCTTTTCTACAGTGACAACTTCTAAAATTTCTTAGAATTTTTACTAACTTGTTCGGTATGTGCTCAGTCACTTAGTTGTTCAACTAAGCTTTTCGACTTAGTTGATTGTTCGACTCTTTGCATTTCATGAACTGTAGCCCACCAGGGTTCTCCATCCATGGAATTTTCCTGGCAAGAATACTGGAGTGGGTTGCCATTTCCTTCTCCAAACCTGTTCAGTATAGCATTTGTGAAATCTTAAAGCAGAATAAAAATGAAATGATACTCTCTTATTAAACATACTTTGTAGTAGCTAAATAATCATTTAAGAAATGAAATCAAGCCTAAAACATAGTCATGTAATGTAAGTGGTGAAATATAGCTTTGAGATTATCTAAATGCACGTGCTTATTTTACAAATGAGTTGTGTGTGTGAGGCCTATAAAACTTAGTAGGCTTAACCTTACACGGTAACAGATGTATTTTATTCTACATAAAATATATGTCATATTTTTGAAATGTTCATTAGTGATGTTTAGTTACTACTGTTACTATAAACTGTTTGAATTTAAGATTAATATTTACATCATAATACTATTATTTACGTGAAATGGGTAGATAAGGACAATACTGATGAAGATACACTTTTACCATGGCTTCATGTCTTTTCCCTCTTATGAAATGATATTTTTATAGTACTGTAATAATCTACCTTTCATGGCCATATGAGAAACCTAAAAGGCTTTTAGTATTCCTGACAAGGTAGCAATTTAGTATCACAGTAGATCTGTAAAGGCAGAGGACTGAATAGGGAAAGAAATGAGGAGGTGGAAGAGTCACAAAGTGGGAGAATCTGGCTCCCTGGGAAGCAGATTCACTGTGCTAAAAGGATGACGGCCTGAGCAAATCTTTCCCCACATATGCTGACATGATGGCGTGCCTTATTTCATGCTCCATTGAGAGAGAATGCGGGAGTGCAGCGTTAATGTTCATTGTCACTTCTCTCTCTCCTGCTGATATGAGCCTTCATTACTGGATGTAAATGCACTGCAGCATGCAAAGTAATATTCTGTGGGTCGTATTTTGCTTTGTCATTATCTAGCCTCTAAAATGGGTGCACAGTTTTGCTACCCAAGTTCATTTCTGTATTCCATGCTTCAAACCACGGCTGTCAATTGGCAGTAAAAATGTGCAAAATGACTTCCTCTAGATTCAAATGCTATAGATCAGCCAAGGTTTGCTGATAATAATGCATAAAGTTTTTGCGATGAGAAGCATAGTATAGTATAAAGAACATGGTCAAAATATAGGTCCAGGTGCAAGCCCTGTGGCTCACTAATTATTGTATTTCTGGAAAGTAATGTATGTTGGCCCAAGTTTTTCATCTCTAAATTATGACAATCGTGCCTCTTCTGAAGAATTATTGTAAGGAATAGAAGCAACGATTGTTAAAGGCTTTTACAGTACCACATGGTAGTTATAACTAGAGAAAATCTTACAAATTTATCAGTTAGAGTTTATTCGGAGAGACAGAACTGATATGAATGGTATAGAATCATGGACTCATTACAGGGATTAAACCTTAATAGTTTTAAGAATAGATACAGACATCTATGAAATTGCAGTGATTAAGATTGGGAACACAAGAAGCATTGTGAGAGAAAGAAAGGAAAAATTGGATTCCATGAGCCCAAATTGAAATTCACAAGGACAAACTAGATTTTTCACTCATCTATTGCCTTCTGCCTGCCTAGCTGCAGGTAGGTACTACCGCTTTCCATGAAGCTGCATAAGTGTGACCTGGGACTCTGAGAAAGATCTCTGAGCAGCTGCAGGAGTTCCTGAGCCAGCTGCTACCAGACTTCATTCAACAAAGTAAACCAGCAGATCAGCAAAAATGTATGCAAACCACCAGGGTGCCCAGTGCCCTAGTTTGACCGCCAGTACATGCTGGCTGCCACTTTGCTTCTGTCTTCTGAATCTCATGTATTTTTCTCTTATGTCCTGTTCTAATCCACAATGGGACTTCTCAGGTGACTCAGTGGTAAAGAATTTGCCCGCAATCTTTTGATCCCTGGGTCAGGAAGATCCCTGGGAAAAGGAAATAACTACTAGTATTCCAGTATTCTTACCTGGGAAATCTGGTGGACAGAAGAGCCTGGTGGGCTACATTCCATGCGGTCACAAAAGACTTGAACATGATTGAGCTACTAAACAACAAGAGCCTAGAATCATGTAGAGAAAGAAGTACTAATAAGCACAGTTCTAGCACAGCTAAACTGACATAGTACAAAGATACTCCAATAGGACAGGTTATGCCATCTTTTTTTTTTTTTTTTTGTCTTTTCCAAATCTTGAGACTTAAGTCAACAGGATTTATTTCTTATGAGAGTTACAGGTTAATACTGTGTCTGTGGTAACTGTATTCCACATCCTCCTTCTTCCTGGACTGGGTCTGACAAAGCAGAACCTGGCATCCATCATGGAAGAAGAAAAGAAATAACATTAAACAATGTGCTTGCTCATAAAGCTTTTGTGCAGAGATGACATAATTTATTCCTGCTTACTTTGATTGGCCAAAACAAGTCATAAAGACCAAGTCTGATGTCAGTGAGGCCTCAAGGAAGGGGAAAGCAAGTGTTTGTAAATGATAGTAGAGTCTTTTACAGTCAACTATTGTTGTGAAAACTATTTGGTGTAGTCTTTTCTCTATATGCAAGTACACTCAGATTCTCCAGGGTAGACCAAACAACATGTGATTTACTAATGGCGTCAGACTCAAATCCAGGTGTCTGTAGGTTTTATAGGTCCAGAAACCTTGCCACAAACAACAACAACAACAACAAAACCTCACAAAACAAAAACGAGTTTTCCTGGTGGTTCAGTGGGAAAGAATTTGCCTACCAGTGCAGGCGACATGTGTTCAGTCCCTGACCCAGGAAGATCCCACATGCTGTGGAGCAAATAAGCCTGCGTGTCCTAGAGCCAGTGCTCTGAAACAAGGAAAGCCATCACAGTGAGAAGCCCCCACGATTCATTCTGGCTCTTTACACATTTTTGTGGTTATCTGCCACCCAACAGCCGCATGTTTGATTTCTTTTCATTGAGTCATTTCCTTCACCTGAAACCTTTCTTGTTTACTGCCAGCCAGACTATTAATTTGGTTTTTGATATAAAGCTGAGTTTTCTTTTTTTCTTTCTTTTTTTTTTGGGGGGGGGGGGGCTTGTCACTCAGATTTTATCTCAGTCTTATATTTTAATATTTACAATTGATAGAAGTTACCCTGAAGTTCCTGAATTTCTGGTCCTACTTTTATTGGAGGACATTTTTCCATCAGTCTATCCCTTTTGCACATCTCGTGGGTGAGACACTGACTCCTTACTTTCTCAAAGACATCTAAATAACTAACAGCCTTTGAATAAGATATAGTGTCCTCCCTCGAAAGCATAGTATAGGTATGCTTATTGTCCAAACTGAAGCTGAAATGTTTTGTAGAGCAGGGGAAATCACATTTATTTTCTATCATAAAATATTTGCGTTTCCTAAGCTCAGAATTCCTCTACTGTAATGCAACCCACTGAACGTGCAGATGCCATCTGGCCCTCTTCCCAGAAGTGTATGAACTTTGGGCTTAAGAAACTAGCACAAAATGCTGATACTCTGACTACTATTACTTCCATAACTTTGACCCAGAAGTCTCATGTCTTCTTCTACCAAGAGTAACCCATGAAATCATGGCAGGCTAACTATAATAGTTAGCTTGCAAGTAGTGTATAACCTCAGACTCCTGAGAGTTCTTAATATGTCTGTGTTATTTATGAATGCAAGCTGGATCTTTTTGGGGTTTTTTTTTTTTTTTTAGTGAGCTCATCTCTTATGCACTCAATTGCCAGATTTAGCCAATGAAAACAAAGCACTTTACTATTACTTCACTTCTCAATTTCTTGGCATGAAATATGCTCAACAAATTATTGCCTTTTAAACTGTCACCAGTATCATACAATTCACAGTGGATTATGCACATTCTATCACCTAATAAATTCCTCACTACACTCTATCTAGCTCCTAAATCCATGTTGTATATTGGCTTTGATTTGTTTTCAATTTGTTGTTGTTGTTACATCAGAAATCTATCTCTCTGATCCACAGAATTAGTTCTCATCTCATTATCCATTTTGCATCTACCGGAAAGACTTAAAATATAAATTACTAGTGAAGATCTTTATTATTGTGTTTTTACCCTATTTTAAATGTCACTTTAGCGGGATTATAAAAGGGAGAGATGATGAACACCTACATTTTTCATAAAGCCTTGTCATGATTTTTTAGTTCCATTAAAACTTCCCTCTTCTATTTCTCTTACAAAAATATTCTGAGGCAAGATTCTTGACTTAACTAGCACTGCTGAAAAGAAAGAAGGAAAAAATTTAATTCACACAGATTTTATAGTTTAAAGCAATTTTCCAACACAAACTTTAGATTAAACTCTAACTATAGATAATTCTGAACTTTTTGAACTTCATAACAACTCAGTATCAAATAAACTCTGGTATTTGCATGGTTTAATGACGTCTGTTGGTTACTTGAAATTGTATATTTTCAACTAAGGATTCACATTATTTCATTTTTCATTTAGCTCTACATATTTCATTCATTAAAAGTTAATTGTCATTCCATAATTTATTTTAATTGAAAATTCAAATTATGTACTGAATGAAGCAATTAATGGAATGACTTCAAATAGTCCTAGCTCTCCCCAATATAAATACTGCTGTGAAATGAAAATATACAAAGCAAAACTTTTTAGTATTGACTGTAAGACTATAAGTATTAAATAAGAAATAAAGAAATAAACTTAGGCCCCAGTTGCTGTTTGGTTTAGGGCCAGCAACCTGTAAGGGCTTTCCTTGTGGCTCAGTGGTAAAAGAATCGTCCTGCAATGCAGGAGACTTGGGTTCGATCCCTATGTCAAGAAGATCCCCTGGAGGAGAAAATGGCAACCCTCTCCAGTATTCTTGCCTGGAAACCCCATTGACAGAGGAGTTTGGTGGGCTGCAGTCCAGTTGGTGGGGTTGCAAAAGAGTCAGACACAACTAAGTGACTGAACAGCAACAAAAATAACCTATCCTCTTCATTTCTTATCTGTCATGATGAGTCTTCTCTGATCCACACCACAAATGCATACTCCCTCTTTCTGCTTCTTTCAAATTTTGTACTGTGTAGGGGTGCAAATCTATAGCCTGGCAAATTTTGCTGTTATAAAACACCTGCACACTTGGTTTTGACTCTCTCAGTCCTAGACTTCCTCCTAGAGTCATGCTATACCTTTTGCTTTAGGATTTTTCTGCCTGTGTTATAAATATTTTGATCATACCAAAGTAAGGCTAGACTAAGGTCAGGAGCTTTGACATCTGGAAAGAGAGTTTCTCCACACCCCAGTGAGGTTTCCATGACACTGATAAATATAAAAATTATAATAAATCATGTTTATACTGTCCTATATGGGTACATATATATATACACATATATGTGTATTTTAACATTTTCAAGAAATTTTGTTCATTTTATAAACAACTAAGTTGTAATAATCTATTTATTTTATGAAACAAAACTGCTTTATTTCCTCATGTGGATTCTTTAAAGTGGAGAAATGAATACTAGTTATTTTCACTCAGCTAAAGTATAGGAATATAGACTACTTAATTGCATTATATTTATAACTTTGAAATAGATAAAAGGGCAGAATAGTCACTTATGCTTTAAAATTGTTTAATATATATCTTATATTTAAAGATATATGTCAATAATATTTGATTTTCTAAAAATGGAGTAGATTTGCTAAATTTTTCATTATGAGCTTGATGAACAAATACTCTTGTTCATTGTATCTGAATTATCTCACAAGGCTAATTATCATTACCAATCAATTATTCTCAGTTCAGTTCAGTTCAGTTGCTCAGTCGTTTCCGACTCTTTGCGACCCCATGAATTGCGTCTCGCCAGGCCTCCCTGTCCATCACCAACTCCCAGAGTTCACTCAGACTCACGTCCATCGAGTTGGTGATGCCATCCAGCAATCTCATCCTCTGTCATCCCCTTTTCTCCCTGCCCCCAATCCCTCCCAGTATCAGGATCTTTTTCCAGTGAGTCAGCTCTTTGCATCAGGTGGCCAAAGTATTGGAGTTTCAGCTTTAACATCAGTCCTTCCAATGAACACCCAGGACTGATCTCCTTTAGGATGGACTGGTTGGATCTCCTTGCAGTCCGTTCTGAAAGAGATGGGAATACCAGACCACCTAACCTGCTTCTTGAGAAAACTGTATGCAGGGGGTCAGGAAGCAACAGTTAGAAATGGACATGGAACAACAGACTGGTTCCAAATAGGAAAAGGAGTACGTCAAGGCTGTATATTGTCACCCTACTTATTTAACTTATATGCAGAGTACATCATGAGAAACGCTGAGCTGGAGGAAACACAAGCTGGAATCAAGATTTCTGGGAGAAACATCAATAACCTCAGATATGCAGATCCATTATTCTACTTGCATGAAACTTCTAGGTCATGTATCAATCTTCTTTACCCACAAAGAAAAGCATCTGTCTAAATACTGGTTGAATTTATGGCACGTCCACCATTGTATAGCTACAGGATTTCTTTCTTCCCACTGTCAAAATCTAAACCCTTACAGCTAAAATTAAACAGTTAATATTATCTGGCCAACCTTCCCTTTATAATTCTTCCTAGTAAAGGCAAAACTAAGAAAATAATTCACCAATTAAAGTGAGAGTATGTATCTTCCACACTTTTACACATTCTTCATCACCTGCTAAACTCACTCTGCGACTTTTTATTATCCATTGTTTAAGAGTGAGGCATAGCATGGAAACAACTTACAGTGTGTAAGAACATCTTATCTCACACTTCTACTCTGGAAACCGTTTCTAATAAGTAAAGCTAGCAGTATCCTCTGATGTTTCAGTGGACTTCCTGTTATAGGTCCTTTCCACGGGCCACCTAGCAGAGAGAGGACCACTGCAGAGGGTTTCCTTACCCTCCAGTTTCCTTTCTAGTTCCCATCTCCAAGAACTGGATATGTGGAAGTATATTCTTTCTTAAGGGTCCATGCAAAGGCCCACATCCCAGGATACATCTGATAGCTGAGAAGTTTATGGGCACACCATTAAGTGTGCCTTCCTTTTACTGGCTCCAAGACTTCAAACAACTGCACGTCTCTTGACAGGTTTTCTTCCTTGCTTTTCTCCCTACAAGGTCTGGCTGACCTGTACATTTTCTCCTGAATGTACTGGCTCCTTAGATTTCTATAAGCTAAACTCTGGCTACTGAGGCATTAGAGAAGAATGATTCAGGAGAGATTTTTAGAGCCAGAAAAGGTAAAGGTATATCTTAATTCCATTCTTGCAAAACATGGGCTATGTGAACTTTGCTCTGTTATCTTATCCATAAAAATGAAGAAAAAATTGTAAACTTAACCCTAAGGATTGGTGTGAGAACTGGATGAACTTGATATCTCTAAAGTACTTGTTCAGTCACTAAGTCATCTCTAACTCTTTGCGACCCCATGGACTGTAGCACACCAGTCTTCTCTGTCCTTCACTATCTTCCAGAGCTTGCTCGAACTCAAGTTCATTGAGTCAATAATACTATCTAACCACTTCATCCTCTGCTGCCCACTTCTCTTTTTCCTTCAGTCTCTCCTAGCACCAGGGTCTTTTCCAACGGGTTGGCTCTTGGCATCCGGTGGCCAAAGTATTAGAGCTTCAACTTCAGTAACAGTCCTTAAAGAAGTGATGAAGCTTGAAGGTAACTTTGTATAAGTTTGAGTACATGTTAAAATTCCTAGAAAATAAATAATTCCTACAGTTTCTCCTTATAATTAATAATTACAACTTGACACTGATATTACCTCTTTTCTGTAATTCATATATTATGAAAATGTTTCTTCTTTACCCTGTAGTATAACCTAGTTAGTTGTCCATCTTCAGAATTATAAACTCAGCACGGCATAGTTTATTTAGGCTGAAATTATTCCACTAAAATTGCAGAGAATGTTTGTTCAGTTCAGCTCAGTCACTCAGTCATGTCCGAATCTTTGTGACCCCATGAATCGCAGCAGGCTAGGCCTCCCTGTCCATCACCAACTCCCAGAGTTCACTCAGACTCACGTCCATCGAATCAGTGATGCCATCCAGCCATCTCATCCTCTGTCGTCCCCTTTTCCTCCTGCCCTCAATCCCTCCCACCATCAGAGTCTTTTCCAATGAGTCAACTCTTCGCATGAGGTGGCCAAAGTACTGGAGTTTCAGCTTCAGCATCACTCCCTCCAAAGAACATCCAGGGCTGATCTCCTTCAGAATGGACTGGTTGGATCTCCTTGCAGCCCAAGGGACAGAGTCTTCTCCAACACCACAGTTCAAAAGCATCAATTCTTCAGCACTCAGCCTTCTTCACAGTCCAACTCTCACATCCATACGTGACCACTGGAAAAACCATAGCCTTGACTAGACGGACATTTGTCGGCAAAGTAACGTCTCTGCTTTTGAATATGCTATCTAGGTTGGTCATAACTTTCCTTCCAAGGAGTAAGCGTCTTTTAATTTCATGGCTGCAATCACCATCTGCAGTGATTTTGGAGCCCCCCCAAAATAAAGTCTGACACTGTTTCCACTGTTTCCTCATCTATTTTCCAAGAAGTGATGGGACTAGATGCCATGATCTTTGTTTTCTGAATGTTGAGCTTTAAGCCAACTTTTTCACTCTACTCTTTCACTTTCATCAAGAGGCTTTTTAGTTCCTCTTCACTTTCTGCCATATGTTTGTTATTAGTTGGTAAAAATTAAAACACAAGGGAAAGAAGAATTGACAAAGAATTAACAAATATAACAAAGAATTAATTAAGGAAATATATTTTTTCTAACTTAGATTGCAAAAATTCATTAGGAAACAAATGGCTTTGTATCATCAGTTCAAATAAAGAAATCCCCTCATGAATTATTTTATTTATTGAGCATTTAAATGTATTCAGAAGTCTCATCTATATTGTATACCTCATAAACTTCTCACTCTCTTGACATTATGATAGGTCTTTTGACAATTTCAAGCACATTTTTTAAAAAGACAATTGCTACTTCTATATTTAGTCCTGAACTGTCTTCTTAATACTACTTCAACACTGTTTTTACTTGGAATTATGTTACATCTCCCATAGTAAGGAAAATGTGTAATTTTTATGTAATTTTAAAAGCAATTAAGTTAATATTCACAGTATCAATATATGTATTTTAGAATAGTTTTATTTATTTCTTATTCATTCAGCAAACATTGTTGTGCATATTATGTACCAGATTTTGTGCTATGTCATGGAGATATGAAGAAGATTAAATGTGTCTCTGATTTTAGGAGTGAATGACCTCATAAGCAAGAGAAATAAAAGACATAAAACTAACTGAATATGAATTAGTGTGACTAAGATTGTAATAAAGATCTATACAAATACCTTGAAGGAGTATGTCTATATAGGGAAATTGAGTATGCCATTACTCAAAAAGTGGCACTTGAGCAGAAATATATCTATATTTCTAATATTAGATATTATATCTATATTTATCTAATATCTATTTTTCATTTTCTAATAATTTTTTACATATATTCTACAATTTTAAAAAATCAATGGCAAACCACTCTAAAATAGTCTATTTAAAAACTAAGATCAATGACTTTCTTTATAAGCTTATACTCCTAAGTAAAGAAATCATTGTAATCAACACAATCTTCATCTTAGACTTGCGTAACTGGAAGTGTTAAAACCCTGGGCTCTCAACCTTCTTAATCACTTTCCAAAAAAAGAAAGCACATTTACTGTTTGTTTGTTTGTTTTTTTTTCCCCTCCCTATCAGTAAGTTCATAATGACTCTTCATTGTGCTTCCTATGGCCTTCAAACCCCTGATTCAGCTCTGCTGCTTCTGCTCTTCCATGCTTCATCCTCTCACTCAGTGTCTAGCATAGAATGAAAGTCATCAGCACTCCTTCCTAGAGTTTAGACCCTATGTGCACATCATTACGTACGGGAGTGCTAACTTTCTGTCTTCACCTGTAGGTCTTTATTCCCAACAACTGAAATTAAATTGTTTCCCAGACAAAAGATATTGGATTAGACCTATACACAAACTCACAGCTACACTATGCAGAAGTGGTGTATAGTATAGCCACACTGTACTCTGAAGTGTCTATGAAATGGATTTCTCTCCCTTTCCTACAGTAGTTGAAGAGCCTCAAACTCAGAAACCACGTTGTTTCTATGTTCATTTTCCTTGCTGCATTTCCACATATTCCATACCTAGGAGTAGCAAACAACAATTAACACTAACTCATATTCAGTGATGACCATAATGACAGTGCTCCATACATCCTTCGGAAGTAGTTGAACTTCCTAAAGTTATTTTCTTACTGAATCCAGTTTTATAAACTGATTTTAAATAGCTTTAAAAAGCTGGTGTAAAACTCCACTTTCAAAAAAATGAAGATCATGGCATCCAGTCCCATCACTTCATGGCAAATAGATGGCAAAAACAATGGAAACAGTGACTTTATTTTCTTGGACTCCAAAATCACTGCAGATGATGATCACAGCCATGAAATTAAAAGACCCTTGCTCCTTGGAGGAAAAGCTATTAAAAGCCTAAACACCATATTAAAAAGAAGAGACATTATTTTTCCAAAAAAGGTCCATATAGTCAAAGCTATGGTTTTTCCAGTAGTCATGTATGGATGTGAGAGTTGCACCATAAAGAAAGCTGAGTGCCGAATACCTGATGCTTTTGAACTGTGGTGTAGGAGAAGACTCTTGAGAGTCCCTTGGACTGCAAGAAAATCAAACCAGTCCATCCTAAAGGAGATCCACCCTGAATATTCATTGGAAGCACTCATGCTGAAGCTGAAGCTCCAGTCTTTGGCCACCTGATGCAAAGAACTGACTCATTATAAGACACCCTGATGCTAAGGAAGATTGAAGGGGACGACAGAGGATGAGATGGTTGGATGGCATCACCAATGCAATGGACATGAGTTTGAGAAGGCTCCAGGAGTTGGTGATGGACAGGGAAGCCTGGCATGCTACAGTTCATGGGGTTGCAAAGAGTTGGACACGGCTAAGCAACTGAACTGACCGAACTGATGGAATCAAATTCCTCAATATACTTTCTATACTTTCAAACATATTCAAAGCTATATTGCTAAGTTTTGGTTGATATAAGTTTGAATTCCTTCAAAATAGATTAAGTATTGTCATCACTCATTACCTAAACACAATGGCAATCCTATGCTAGGAGGAGGAGTTCTTTTTTTTAAGAATATATAATAGTTCTGGCTAAATTGATTAATATTAAAGGTTTTATTCTATTTTTAATGTGTATTTATAGTTTTAATGACATGCTTACTAAGGTTTCACCAGTATTTCTTTATCCACATATTATTTTGTGCTTATTAAATGTCAGAAGTTGGCAACCTTAATCTTGGAAAGGCCATCACAGTGTTTGTAGTGATAAAATTGTGGAACTTTATAATACCCAGAGATAAGTCTATGGTTATTATTTTAATGGCAAACTAGAAGCATTTTAAAAAGTTGATTTTACTCAGTACTTTGTTAAGTTCCCTTACACATTATTTCTGGAGAAATATTCAGTGATTCTTGCTCAATCCTTTGGAAAGAAAATTCTTACCTGTATTTCCTGACAAACAATACAAGTGAAATATAATATTCTGGATAAAAATTAGGATGGGATCCACAATCTAAGAAATATACACATAGCAGACAAAATTGTTCAATAATTGCAAATTTTGAACTGTAATTTGCTTAGCATCTCTTTTTTAAACTCATAAATCATATGCAAAAGCCCAAACTCAATATTTTATTTTGTTTATCTGGGATCCATAAGGAACAAGGTACAGTATTTAAGTGTCTGTATTTCTAATATAGTTTAGTTTTTAAAATAAATTTACTTCATTTTTACATGAGACAGAAGTTTTATTGCAAGAGTCACCATTACGGCACCCACATGCATAGCTTCTCTGCTGCTGTGGGTGTAGAGCTGACAAACACTCAGCAAACAGATGGCTAACCCTCTGAATGACATTATTCATGTTAAACAAAATGGCTTTTTGACGATCATAATGTAGCACCTGCTCTGGTGTTCTTCTTCTAAGGGCAGAGGAAATATGAGATTTGGTGAGACTGTCAAATACTATATCAGGCTTATGTTTGCTGATGGCCTTATAAGAAAAGAAATTGCCAATCAATTAGGAACAACTTCTCATCTTTTGATACTCATGACAAAGCTGGAATAAAATTTAATTTGTCAAATGACATATATATATCTGTTGATATCAGCAAACAAAAGGACATTATCTACATGTTACTAAACCTTCAAGAAACTTTCCCCCAAAAGTACTAAAAAGTTAAACTAAACCCATTACTACTATAATTTTAAATGAAAACAAATACATATCACAATATTCAATTTTACCCTTATCCACTTGGTAGTACTAATTTTCCAATCTTATTTCAAATATCTCATCATAATATTTCACCATTTGTACTACATGGTTATTTTATGAACCTAAATTGCTCATCACAAATACACCCTTTAGACTGGATTATTTTACACTCTGCATTTCTGATAAGTCCTTTCAATTTACAACAACCGTCTCCAGTGGAATGTAGAACCATTTACTCAGAATTCATTATCAGTGATCAGTGAAATAAAGTGGGTGCCCCCCAAGGTTTTACTTCTCTCCACTAATTGATGCTTATTCTGTTAGCATATTTTCACAGATGTGCTGTGCTGTGCTGTGCTTAGTCGCTCGGTCATGTCTGACTCTTTGTGACCCCATGGACTGTAGCCTGCCAGGCTCCTCTGTCCATGGGGATTCTCCAGGCTAGAATACTGGAGTGGGCTGCCATGTCCTCCTCCAGGAGATCCTCCCAACTGAGGGCTTGAACCCAGGTCTCCTGCATTGCAGGTGGATTCTTTACCATCTGAGCCACCAGGGAAGTCCCATTTTTCAGTTAACTTTCCCAAATTCTTTAATCACTCTAGGTCTGTTCTCTGGTTATTTCTGCCAGTCCTTACTATTACTCAGATATATGGGTGCAACATACTTGCTGCTCCATCAAGACTAATAACACATTTGAAGGAAAAATCATCTCCCAAGATATTGTCCCATATCACCAAAAGCTAAGTATACAGACATTGTATTTGATGCACTTGCCTACTTCAATAAACCAAAGTATTTATCAATAATTAGCATAAAATATGTTTGCTATGTTTTATTAGTAATGCAAAGTTTATTTCGTAGTATCTTTTCCAGATGAGAAGTATCCACTCCATTAAGTTTAGAAAGGTATTTGATTATGTGTATATTTCTACTTTTACACCTAGACTTCATAGAAACAGTTTAAGGCATATTTCAATCTGTTATATACATAAACAATGTTAGAATGAAAAACAAACTTTTAGTACTTAAAGTAACAGAAATTACTCACTTTAATACCAATTGTACATATCTTTAAACTTAATGTCTAAAATACAGACAAATTCTTAAATATATGTTTGCCTGCCTCACAAAAAAAACAAATAAGTATATGTTACTCTCACAGTCCAAATGCCTGAGAAAATGGAGGGTGAGACATTTACAGACCAGCTAAGAGGGTTGACCTATTTGTGATTGTGTGACAGGTTGAGAAAATGTTGGCTATCGCTGAAGTTCTACTGACATTCTTTATCTCCTTCCTTGTCAATTTCCTTTGGAAATTGATTTTTCAATGCCATTTCCATGCAGAACATAAAATAATTGCCAACCTACCTTAAGGGTCATTTCTTAAAATTTTATTTTTTAATTTAGAATATTATACAAATCATAATAGTTATAATGTGGTATAAATATTATAATATCTTAAAACACAAGATTTGGGATGGCAGTATTGATAGCATCTACTGCAGGTAAAAAGATAAGAGTTAACATGAATGCTTTGTTTTTATAAGTAAAAGATTGATGGCTATATAATATTATAAGAAATAAAGAAAAAATAAGTACTATATTGACCTGCAAAAATTTCATAAAAATTTTCAGTCAGATAAGTTAGAAATTATTTTGACATTTTATATCTCTATCTACAGCTACATTTATACTCAAATTTATTTAGTTATATTTTGATTATGTTTCTTGAGAAGTCAGGTTCACTGCCATTGACCCCAGCTCCCTATACAGAGAATAAACATATTTCTCCAATCAGGTAATAAAGTTTTACTCTTAATAACATGGAAACAACCTCAAATGAAAATCAGTGGTTTGTGATTAACCGCATCTGCCTTAAGTCCAATTTGGTTAATACATGTAAAAGCTATGCTCAAAGGAATAACATAATATTTTTGAAACTTTCAAGCCACATTTTTCCGTGTTGGACAGTATTTTCTGAAAAAAAAATTTGACCTACCTTAGAGTTCTTTTTCGGAGAAGGCAATGGCAATCCACTCCAGTACTCTTGCCTGGCAAATCCCATGGACAGAGGAGCCTGGTAGGCTGCAGTCCATGGGGTCGCTAGGAGTCAGACACGACTGAGCGACTTCACTTTCACTTTTTCACTTTCATGCATTGGAGAAGGAAATGGCAACCCACTCCAGTGTTCCTGCCTGGAGAATCCCAGGGACGGGGGAGCCTGGTAGGCTGCCGTCAATGGGATCGTACAGAGTCGGACACGACTGAAATGACTTAGCAGCAGCAGCAGAGTTCTTTTTAAGGCACGTCTTTGACGTATTTGCATTTTATTAACTCTGTTCTAGTTTGAGACGCTCGATTCCATTAATAGTTGCCGTCCTACTTCCTTCTCGATTGATTATCAAAGCACAAAGATCTGCCTTTAATTTCCAATGCTAAAGACAACATAATTTAAATTTTGGTAAGAATGTCAAATGTCCCCTAAAAGAAAGGAAAGAAGGAAAGCATTATCTTGAAAATATGGGCTTGAGATTCTTAAAAATAGGATGTTTTTAAAAAAGTGAGTCATTTTTATTTAGAAAGTACTCTTTGCTAATATCAGTTTAATACCATGGTAACCAGACACATATGTGACTATTGTTCTCAAGAGATCTGACTTTTAATATTTCTGTGCTGTGGAAATATCTCAATCCATTTTCACACTCAGAGGGGTCCATGTTGCTCAGTAAGATCTATGTAGCAAATATTCATTGTTTTTGTTTCTGGAGAGTAGCAGCTTTCTTAAATTAATTTCATCCTTCACCTTCCATTACCTTTGTTGTTGTTTAGTCGTTAAGTCATATCCAATTCTTTTGTGATCCCATGGACTTTAGCCCATCAGGTTCCTCTGTCCAAGGAGTTTCCCAGGCAAGAATACTGGGGTGGGTTGCCATTTCCTTCTCCAGGGTCCTGTGCCAGAGGTTGGACCTGTGTCTGCTGCTTTGGCAGATAGATTCTTTAACACTGAGTCAGCAGGGAAGCCTGTAGCATACTCATAAGCAAAACCTTTACCTCTTCAAATATATTGGGATTTTCACTCTTCAAGTCTTTAAGTTCAGTGCCTAAAATATTCCAAGTTGAGTTTGCTTATTCCTCCTTTTTTACCTTATTTGTTTAGTTTAGATGTCAAATCATATCAAACCAAGACTGCTAAAAATAAATACCCTCTATTAGATAGATTACTTGGCCATTTATATTTATTAACAGTATTTCAGGCTACATTTTAAACTTGTTTATTGTGTAATCAAATGTATTAGAAGCAGTATAAACTACTTTCCCAAAGTCCAAATGCGTGACAGCTGCTCTAGCTCTTTCCTCCATTAATTGTGCAATTGTATTTAAATCTGTCAAATGAATCTGGAGTGACTGATTATTTGAATCTCATGCTATTAATTATACCTCCATATCATTAAAATTTATAACATTTATTTTAATGTAAGCATATCTTATTAACAAGAGAGAAAACTTACAAAAACATATATTTTTGCCTGTAATCTTTCTATTTATAATTCTTTACTTTTCTATTATTTTATTGATTCATCACTTTTCAGTAAAGGATTTAAAAGTTTCATCTATTAATCTTTGTGTTAGCCACATATTGCACTTACCTAGTTAGTAAAAATATTCACCCATTTGTTTCAAATCCAAAACATTTAATGTTACTAAATGACTTAAATTTAAATTTTGATATTTCTAATGTATTTTACAATAAGACCTTTACCATCCCAGGTGGCTCTAGTGGTAAAGAATCCACCCACCAATGCAGGAGATGCAAGAGATGTGGGTTTAATCCCTGGGTCAGTAAGGTCCCCTGGAAGAGGAAATGGCACCCTACTGTAGTACTCTTGCCTGGAAAATTCCATGGGCAGAGAAACCTGGTGGGCTACACTCCAAGGGACCTCAAAGAGTTGGACACGGCTGAGCACATGACAGAAAATCTAGCATTTGCCTTCATTACTTGTCTTCTACATATCTTCTGTATCTATTCTCTCTTTCAAATGTCTCTCTATTCTGTTCAACATTCTATATTTTTACAGCTACAGTTGTAGTTCAACCATCGCCATCTTCCTCTTGAGCTGCAAAAATGGTCCCTGAATTGTTATCCTCACTTCCTTTCTTGTTGCTTCATACCAATTAATTCCTTATATAACATTCAGAGGGTCTTCCCTGGTGGCTCGGCCATAAAGAATCTGCCTGCAATGTGGGAGACCTGCAGATGACACAGGTTCGATTATGGGTTGGGAAGATCCCCTGGAGGAGGAAATGGCAGGTCATTCCAATATTCAGAATTGTTGAATAAAGCGAAACAAAGCAAAATGAAATTTTTAAAAAAGGCATGAGTTGGGTTAGATCAGTGGCCTGCTAGGAGTGTTTTAATGGTTTCTCTTTTTCCTCAGAACCCTACATTATATATCCATAACAATGTCTTAACCCTCTTGTTGAGCTACTCTGCCCAAATCCATAGTCACTACACTACAGCTCTGCTCTAAATGACAATCAGTCCAGGTGATTTTCCTTCTATTTGCAGTTCACTGGCTTGATTTGTTTCATGTTTTCATTTCTTAACTTGGGTAAGATTTCAAGTCTCAGCACATTGGCAGGCGGTATAACACTGTGGTTGTGAAACCAGACCACTTACATCCTAATATCAATTCAACCTTTCATCACCAGCATGGCATATCTGTATTGCATTTTCTTCATTATAAAATGTGGCTAGTAATAGACCCAACCTCAAAGATTTGTCAAAAAGAATAAATAATTTAATATATGTAAAGCACTATAAAGGCTGTTTAGTATGTTTTAAGCACTTAAGTCAATTATTAGAGCTTTATCTTAATAAAATGTCCTTGATGAACCCATTAATAATTAATAAAATAGTAGCAATAATGTAAGTATAGCTAACTCTTCAGTAACTTGATAAGATTCAGTCAATCCATGAGTTCAGTTGCTCAGTTGTGTCCGACTCTTTGCGATTCCATGAATCGCAGCACACCAGGCCTCCCTGTCCATCACCAACTCCCGGAGCTTACCCAAACTCATGTGCATAGAGTTGGTGATGCCATCCAGCCATCTCATCCTCTATCATCCCCTTCTCCTCCTGCCCCCAACCCCTCCCAATATCAGGGTCTTTTCCAATTAGTCAACTCTGCGCATGAGGTGGCCAAAGTATTGAGTTTCAGCTTCAACATCAGTCCGTCCAAAGAACACCCAGGACTGATCTCCTATAGGATGGACTGGTTGGATCTCCCTGCAGTCCAAGGGACTCAAGAGTCTTCTTCAACACCATAGTTCAAAAGCATCAATTCTTTGGCACTCAAGCTTTTTTAACAGTCCAAGTCTCACATCCATACATGACTACTGGAAAAACCATAGCCTTGACTATATGGACCTTTATTGGCAAAATAATGTCTCTGTTTTTTAATATGCTATCGAGCTGACTCATTGGGAAAGACTCTGATGCTGGGAGGGATTGGGGGCAGGAGGAGAAGGGGACGACAGAGGATGAGATGGCTGGATGGCATCACTGACTCGATGGACGTGAGTCTGAATGAACTCCGGGAGTTGGTGATGGACAGGAAGGCCTGGTGTGCTGCGATTCATGGGGTTGCAAAGAGTTGGGCACAACTGAGCGACTGAATTGAACTGAACTGAACTAGGTTGGTCATAACTTTCCTTTCAAGGAGTAAGGGTCTTTTAATTTCATGGCTGCAATCACCATCTGTAGTGATTTGGGAGCCCAAGAAAAGAAAGTCTGACACTGTTTCTACTGTTTCCCCATCTATTTCCTATGAAGTGATGGGACCAGATGCCATGATCTTAGTTTTCTGAATGTTGAGCTTTAAGCCAACTATTTCACTCTCCTCTTTCATTTTCATCAAGAGGCTTTTTAGTTCCTCTTCACTTTCTGCTATAAGGGTGGTGTCATCTGCACATCTGAGGTTATTGATATTTCTCCCTGCAATCTTGATTCCAGCTTGTGCTTCTTCCAGCCCAGGGTTTCTCATGATGTACACTGCATAGAAGTTAAATAAGCAGGGTAACAATATACAGCCTTGATGTACTCCTTTTCTTATTTGGAACCAGTCTGTTGTTTCATGTCCAGTTCTAACTGTTGCTTCCTGACCTGCATATTGGTTTCTCAAGAGGCAGATTAGGTGGTCTGGTATCCCCATCTCTTTCAGAATTTTCCACAGTTGAGGGACTGATGCTAATGCTAAGTCACTTCAGTCTTATCCGACTCTGTGCAACCCCATAGATGGCAGCCTACCATGCTCCCCTGTCCCTGGGATTCCTCAGGCAAGAACACTGGAGTGGGTTGCCATTTCCTCCTCCAATTCATGAAAGTGAAAAGTAAAGGTGAAGTCACTCAGTCGTGTCTGACTCTTAGCGACCCCATGGACTCCAGCCTACCAGGCACCTCTGTCCATTGGATTTTCCAGTCAAGAGTACTGGAGTGGGTTGCCATTGACCTCTGCTGCTGCTGCTAAGTCACTTCAGTCGTATTCAATTCTGTGTGACCCTATAAACAGCAGCCTATTAGGCTGCCCCGTCCCTGGGATTCTCCAGGCAAGAACACTGGAGTGGGTTGCCATTTCCTTCTGCAATGCATAAAAGTGAAAAGTGAAAGGGAAGTCACTCAGTCGTGTCCAACTCTTCGCAACCCCATGGACCGCAGCCTACCAGGCTCTTCTGTCCATGAGATTTTCCAGGCAAGAGTACTGGAGTAGGGTGCTATCACCTTCTCCAGCCATTGACTTCTAGTCCTCTCTAATTTAGATTCTTTATGTTAGTCTCTATTATAAAATCCTGATTTTAAAAATCACATTAATATCTTAAATATATATTTATTGACATGTGTGTATAATCTACACAGTCCAATAAACTCTAATGTCCAGGCAAGTAAGTGTTTTGTCGCTGTACAACTAGCTCTTACAAGCAAAATGGAGACCAATAAATATTTTTGGATGAATGAACATTACTGATAGAACTGAGTTTCTTTAATCAACCAAGTAAAGCAAGCTTCTGAGACTCAAGGGAGAATTCCCATACATGATAAGAAAGGAAACCCACACGCCTAATAGGAGTGGCTGAAGAAGGCAATTGGCAGATGACTTTTAGTAACAATTGGACTTTCAGACAAGATAGCAATAAGCAGATTCAATGAAAAGTTCCAACTGAAACGCTGGTGGATGAGTTGAGGTAGTGTGGGAGACACCCATCAGTACACAGTAGGCTACCGGGTAGCCTCTAGGTAGAGGCATCTGCCAGTCATTTGTGTGGATATCTGATCATTTGAGCTGTTTGGTTCTGGGTCAGGTAAAGCACTCACAACAAGGAATGAGATACAGGCAACCAGGTAGGAATTGGTATACCAAGTGGAAATTTTGTCATAAAAAGTGCAATAAAAGCTTATAGCCAGCAACATACTGTGATGATCGCATAACGCTGATGAAGGTGATTCAAGGACTCTTGTTTCTTCAAATAGTCATTGATTTTTTTCTTAACCTTTGATTTCCCTTATGTCCTCATTAAGGGATATTTATTTAGGGAAAATTTGGAGGGTTATAAACTATACTACGCATGCTGGAAAGCAAATTAGACAAACCTTCCTTCTGAAATGAATGAAGTTACATTTAATGTGTATTCTGTGTGATGATTTCATTGTGTTCTGCTTTGTCTTTGATTTTCTCACTCGAATTAAATCCTTGTAGCAATTTTTTCTTCGCTCTGCCTCCTTTGCCAAGCATCTGATCTCATTTGAATTTAAAAAAAACAGCTGTCTTCATCAATCTTTCATGGTATATATGGATTTAAAAAATAAATTTCTAAGTACAAAAACTCATGACATTATTCAGTTTATGAGCTAATTCAAGATTTGTTTGTCATGATGTAGCTGGTTCCATTCCTATGCAAATTCTGCTTTGTTCTTAATATTGACATTTTCCCCCATTTCACAGTAGGCAGAATTAAAACACAGACTATAACATTATAAATAAACTCCCATTATATCAATGCAAAAGCTCAAGCTATCCTAATTATGACTATTAATATAATTAAACTACAAACAAATGCCAATGGCATTGTTAGTTTATGTGACATGTCAATCATTTCAAATTATTTATCTTTCTTTGGATTCTCTGTTTTCACATCTCTAAAGTGATAAAAGTTATACAGAAATATTTGAAAGCTTCTGTGAGTTACCCACATTGCCTATGAAGCATTAAAGATTAAATTTTAAGCAATTAAGCTAACATTTGACATTCACACATTTGAAAATAATTTTGGAAGCTGGAATAACTTTTATGCATCTGACTAAAATTGAATGTTTATCATTCCCTTTATACCAGAGTCACCTATGTAATTAAGGAGAAATGGAAATATTTTAGAATCAGTTCATTGTATTTGATGTGAATGAGAAGATGCTGTCAAAATAATTCATATGTAAATGAAAAAAAATTATTGCACATTTGCAACTTGCCAACAGCACTGGATTTGTGAAGAAATACTATACATGCTTTGGGCATATTCTTACTTTCAAACTTTTAAACAAATCAGAATATGCCATTTTGGTAGTATCATAACACCCTCATCTCTGAATGCATTCAATCATATCATTAATGCATATTAAATTAGTATTAACCTGTCTCCACTACATAGAACTTTATAAAGAATGATATTCCTATCTGTCAACTAACTGCATCAATAAACTTCACTACAGTGACATAATTAATAGACCATAATATTTAAGAAGGTGACATTTCTTATTTTTTTAGAACTCTCAACTTAGAACTTGAAAAGAATAAGTTACTGATACCAAGATTTTAACTAGAGTAGTATCTAGTTGCCAAAAAGGCAATGGCACCCCACTCCAGTACTCTTGCCTGGAAAATCCCATGGATGGAGGAGCCTGGTAGGCTGCAGTCCATGGGGTCTCTAAGAGTTGGACACGACTGAGCGACTTCACTTTCACTTTTCACTTTCCTGCATTGGAGAAGGAGATGGCAACCCACTCCAGTGTTCTTGCCTGGAGAATCTCAGGGATGGGGGAGCCTGGTGGGCTGCCGTCTATGGGGCTGCACAGAGTCGAACAAGACGGAAGCAACTTAGCAGCAGCAGCAGCAGTATCTAGTTGGCAGTTAACTGAAACAGCTTTCTTTCCCTTAACAGCAATGAAATAGAAAGGACTAATTATCCCCTTTATAGGTGCAATTGGAACCTAAAACTCTAGAGACAGTATGAACCATAAACCACTGATATAGGCTATTTCACCATCTGCACTTCAAAACTATAACTAGCAACTCAATAAACAAACAAAAACTAAATCATGCTAAATATATTATTCCAAGTTTTGAAATTGTTCATTAACATTCTGTGCTGACACTGAGCAGTTAAAACAGATATTCATTTTACAAAAAATCAGATTTTCAATTCGTTTGTATTTTTAAATGAGGAACCTTCACAACTAGACACTTAATAAGTCATAAATATGTTTTAGATCTTTTTAAAAATAATTTTAAGATTTCTTTATTTGTGTTTCTTTTTCTAAGAACATTTACTTTAGCCAAAACAAAATTGTCCCCTCCAAAATCCGACCATTTAGAATCCTTTAAAAATTATGATGCAGTACTCTCTTCAAAACAGACACCAAACATGATAGTCAAAAGTGCATTTATGTGTTGAGATACTTACTATCTTCAAACAAGACAGTTTGAAATATATCCACGGACATAGGAATAAATGTGATGAAATAATTCTAGAATGTAATATTGATGTTCTTGGAATGATTTCAGATATGATATATAAAATCACTTCCATTATGGACTTAAGTTTTCAAAACCGAACTTTAAAAAATATGAGTGGAGTTAAAAATACATTTTTTCTACTTAACTTCAGTAAGAAGAGTTTAAAATAAGATTAGGATTAAAGATATGATATGTAAGGCTTTAAACTTTCTTAAATAATTCATTTTAAATTTCAAATTGGTGTCATACACTTCTGAAAAAAGTTAATAAGAAGGACTCCTTTATAATCTGAAGCTACCTTTTTTTCCAGAATCTGCTCATAATTTTGAAAATTGCCCCAAAGTTATTTAAGTAGTCATTCTGCAAAATTCCTAGAAAATCCCTCTGAAAATTATCTCCTATCTTCTGAATATATATATCAATATATATAATGAAAAAAATTGCTATACACCTTAAACATTGTGCATCAACACTGTGTGTGTGCTCAGTCGCTTAGTCGTGTCTGATTCTTTGTGTCCCCATAGGCTGTAGCCCACCAGACTTCTCTGTCCATGCTATTTTCCAGGCAAGAATACTAGAGTAGGTTGTCATATCCTACTACAGGGAATCTTCACGACCCAGGGATCGAACCATAGTCTGTTGAATCTCCTGCATTGGCAGGCAGATTCTTTACCACTGAGCGACCCAAGAAATGCATTGTACTTTAATAGAAAATACTAAGCATCATTTCTTAGAGAAACAAATCTGGCTATTAAAAACTATATATATTCAGTACAGTAATATGGGTGGGTCATAGTATTTGGAACTGAAAAAAAAAGGTAGAAATCACCCATGAAATTTGCACACAACTAAGTTCCCTTTATAACTTCCTTTTAGTATTTTCACTGTTTCTGTTTCAACAGCAAAATAGAGAATTCACAACATTTTTCCACATCATATTTCATTTTCAGACACCTCCAATCCTTATATATGTATTTGTCATAAGGATTGAATTTTTCTCCTTCATTCTCTATTTGCTACTCAATAGTATCACTGTATTTTAAAACATTTATAATTCATGAAATATAATTTTTCCATACTGTAGGGTTTTTTGTATTGGAATATGACCATTAAACTTTACTTTCCATCCCACTTCCCACCTGAATTCTTCACAATAACCAGACAATATTTCACCTGTTGGGCCTAAACACTCAATCAGTTCGGTTCAGTTCAGTCTCTCAGTCGTGTCCAACTCTTTGCGACCCCATGGACTGCAGCATACCAGGCCTCCCTGTCCATCACCAACACCCAGAGTTTACTCTAACTCATGTCCATTGAGCTGGTGATGCTATCCAACCATCTCATCCTCTGTCATCCCCTTCTCCTGCTGCCTTCAATCTTTCCCAGCATCTCAGTCTTTTCTAATGAGTCAGTTCTTCGCATCAGGTGGCCGAAGTATTGGAGTTTCAGCTTCAGCATCAGCTGTTCCAATGAATATTCAATGTTGATTTGCTTTTGGATGGACTGGTTTGATTTCCTTGCTGTCCAAGGGACTCTCAAGAGTCTTCTCCAACACAATAGTCAAAAGCATCAATTCTTTGGTGCTCAGCTTTCTTTACAGTCCAACTCTCACACCCATGCATGACTACTAGAAAAACCATAGCTTTGACTAGATGGACTTGGTTGGCAAAATGATGTCTCTACTTTTTTTAATATGCTGCCTAGCTTGGTCATAGCTTTTCTTCCAAGGTGGCTGCAGTCACCATCTGCAGTGATAAACACTCAATATTTTCTATAAATTCATCAGTCAGAATACTTGTCTTTAACTGTGGTTTGTTTGGTTAATCTGCTGTTTAAACTATTCCATGTATATAAACTATTCTAACTATGGTGGAGTTCTGGTTGCAGTACTTTTATTAGTACTGCTGAATACTGCTTTAAGTATTATCATATTGCTGCCCTAAGTGAGCTTACTTTTACCCAAAATAAGTGATACTTTTAAAAATAATATTTGCTGTTTAGCTATATCCGTGTCTCACTTTTACTTGTCTCTTGGTATTATTTGATGGAGAAGGCAATGGCACCCCACTCCAGTACTCTTGCCTGGAAAATCCCATGGACGGAGGAGCCAGTAGGCTGCAGTCCATGGGGTGGCTAAGAGTCGGACACGACTGAGTGACTTCCTTTTCACTTTTCACTTCCATGCATTGGAGAAGGAAATGGCAACCCACTCCAGTGTTCTTGCCTGGAGAATCCCAGGGATGGGGGAGCCTGGTGGGCTGCCGTCTATGGGGTCGCACAGAGTCGGACACGACTGAAGCGACTTAGCAGCAGTAGCAGCAGATATTATTTGAAGTGCAAGATTTTCTACTTTTACAATTATCCACGTTAAATTTTACAATGTAGTTTTTAGCACTATTTTTTTCTAAAACACTGATTCTGCCAACTTATACTTTTCTATCCCTCCCACGTTGATGTTATGTTTGAATTTGATAAGCATGCCAACAAAATTCCTCTTCTATCATTAATTTAAACACTGTTGACAAGAACAAAGTTGAGGACAGACTGGTAACTTAAAGCTTAAAACTACCAAAAAGAATCATTAATAGGCACTGTTTTCTCATTGCCACAGTAAAACCACTTCTCTGATTTAAATTGTCCCATAGTTCTCCTTTTTAACATAAACACTTTATGAAAAATTTGAACAAATGCCTTTATTTAAAAAAAAATGTGCTTAATATATATCCTTTATTTTTCATTATCACTATGTTTTAAAAGAATAACAATAGTTGGATTTTCTTTTTTACTTCAGTCTCATATTTTTTTCTATAAATGGAGCATTTTAACCACTGACATTTATTGTTGATACTCTTTTTGGGGATGTTTTTCTTCTGTCTTATTTTATACTTTCTGTTTGTTCTTTTATGTTTCCCTTGCTTTTTATTTTTCTTTTTTAAATTTAACCTTGGTTTGTGTTTTCTCTTTACTTTTTGTTTAATTGCAGAATAATTGTATTACAATGTTTTATTGGTTTCTGCCATAAAACAATGTGAACCAGCCATAAGAATACATATGTTCCCTTTCTCTTGAACCTCCCTCCAACTCCCTACCCCTCCGCATCCCTCTAGATTGTCAAGAGCACGGGGTTGATCTCTCTGCATTACATTGCAATGTCCCACTAGCTACCTATTTTACATATGGTAGCATATATATGTCAGTGCTACTCTCAGTTTGTCCCACCTTCTCCTTTCTGAAATGTTCATACACAGTATGTACCAATCAACTTCTTAAGTCATAGGCTTATTGACACACAGAAAATGGCCCCACAGTTCAGTGTACTTTTGGTTGAAGTAACACAATCTGAATACTCGTTGGAAGGACTGATGCTGATGCTGAAGCCCCAGTATTTTGGTCATCTGATGCGAACAGCTGACTCATGGGAAAGTCCCAGATTCTGAGAAAGATTGAGGGCAGGAGGAGAAGAGAGCATCAGAGGATGAGATGGCTGGATGGCATCACTGATGCAATGGACGTAAACCTGGGCAAACTCCAGGAGATGGTGAGAGACAAGGAGGCCTGGCATGCTGCAGTCCATGGGGTCACAAAGAGTCAGAGACGACTGGGCGACTGAACAACAATGACATAAATCTGACCAAAAACTAAGCAAAAATAAATAAGACTATTTAAAGGATAGTGAACTACTTTATGGACTTTTATCCAAGACCTCAAGATAAAATGAGAACTAGGTCTTATGGGAAGAGAGGGGGTCATTATGCTTTTTATTTGGCTCATCTCTGTACATTTCCTTCTCTCTTCTCAATCTGCCTCCTATCTGAATCAACACAAAATATAAAATGTACATATTTCAGTGTGGTTTTTAAGAATAATTTTCTTTCACTAATTCCAAGTTTCAAATTCCCAGAAAATGATCTTCAACTCACTTTGAGAGCCAATAAATAATTAAACTGAACTGAACTAAACTGAATTAAACTATCAGCACTGAATTAAAGGAAGCAGTTTCCAGAAGAAATAATTATTTGTTCAGAGTTATTCAATCTCTCTCCCTTAAATCAATAACAAATAACCTATACAAGTAAAAGCATTTAATAATCACAATTTAATTAACTGAATGGTGGATACTCTGAAAGTTAAAAAGGGGGAGATTCTCTTAAAATGTTTGAAAATGAAGTTGAAAAAATAGATGGTTTAGTAAAGTGTGCAGTTTAGTGTGTTCACATATATTTTTTGTCTATTACAATGCCCAAATATTGATATCAGAATCCAACTATCTGTTGTACAACCAAACACCATGTAGAAGCTTACCAATTCCTCACCAGCTAGCTCTACCATATAGAAACTTTACCATAGATTCACTCTTCTATCACTTTAGACTGCTTAGGTGGTGTCCAATACTATTCTATCATCCAGTTCAGTTCACTCAGTCATGGCTGACTCTTTGTGACCCCATGGACTGCAGCATGTCAGGCTTCCCTGTCCTTCACCATCTCCCAGAGCTTGCTCAAACTCATGTCCATTGAGTTGGTGATGCCATCCAATCATCTCATCCTCTGTCATCCTCTTCTCTCGCTGTCTATCTTTCTCAGCATCAAGTCTTTTCTAATGAGTCAGCTCTTCACATCAGGTGGCCAAACTATTGGAGTTTCAACTTCAGCATCAGTCATTCCAGTGAATATTGAGGACTGATTTCCTTTAGGATTGACTGGATGGATCTCCTGGCAGTCCAAGGGATTCTCAAGCATCTTCTCCAATGCCACAGTTTGAAAGCACAAATTCTTTAGCTCTCAGCTTTATGATCTAACTCTCACATCCATACATGACTACTGGAAAAACCATAGATTTGACTAGATGGACCTTTCTTGGAAAAGTAATGTCTCTGCTATATAATATGCTATCTAGGTTAGTCATAGCTTTTCTTCCAAGGAATAAACATATTTTAATTTCATGACTGCAGTTACCATCTGCAGTGATTTTGGAGCCCAAGAAAATGGTCTCTCATTGTTTCCCTTATTTCCTAATATGTGTGTATTAATTAGGATATCAAGACTTTTTCTCCTGTAAGTGACAGAACCTAACTCAAACTTGAAATCCATTGGCATTGTCAGATAGAAACTGAAAGAAGAATGGCTTAGAAAAAGTGAGACACAGATGCTCAAAGAATATCCTCAGGAAAATGTCTTTCATTACATTTTAGATTTATTGATTTCACTAGCAAGTATCTCTTCTCATCCAGGAGCAAAATTAACCATAAAAGCACCCCACACTTGTATTCTACCAGTTTTCCATCTTTGATGTACAGGTATCTCTCTTTTTTTATTTCATTAGCTAAAATTATGTAACTGAATTTGTTTGTCTTTGTCTAAATCACGCCTTCCTGAAGTTACCTTTGCAGTTAGCATAGCTTAAAAAAGTCTAGCTGACTATACAGAACTTTGTGGGGGTCACCAAAAAGAACAGTCACATTCCGTACACCAGAAACAGGATACTGGTGGGGGTACTACAGATACAGTAGGCTTCCTACTGGGTTTCTTTACCCTAATGCTCTCCACCCAGGTGCCCTTTCCCAGTAAAATCTCTTGCTTTGTCAGCACACGTATCTCCTCAGACAATTCATTTCTGAGTGTTAGACAAAAACCCAGTTTCCGGCCCTGGAAGGGGTCCCTCTTCCTGCAACAAATGGCGACTCTGGCGGGGATTCTTCTTCACTGAGACTGACATACTGACCAGTCAGGGTACTCAGGGGCCAGTTTGCCTGCCAATGGACCAGACCCAGCAGCCGCAACTGGGGCCCTTTTGTCCCTGGTCTCCTCCTGACGCGGACAACTGGCCAGAGTGCCCCAACTGGTAAGGAACAAGAGACTTTATTGACCTCTCTCTCCTTCCTTCTCTCTTTCCTCTCCTTAACCCTTCCTGTCCTTCCCTGTTCTTCTAGCCCCCCAGTCCTGGACACAGGAATCTGGTCGAAGGGCCCTCAGCCTGAGCTGAGGATTGGAGACTGATCACCTCCTCTTGGCAGAGAACTTGAATTCTGGTTCTGGTCTAGTCTGATTTCTTGTAGGGCCGAGTTCCAGTCCTTCCTTCTCTGGAGGCCCAGGGAAAAGTCCCATAATGCCTGGGTATCTGTAGGTGGCAGGAGACATCTGTAAGTCCACCCCTTTCACCCCACCTCTCCCACCTCCTCCCCCTTCTTGTTTCAACCTGGCTTCCTTTCCTCCCTTGAAATCTTTGATGTTACTACTTGGATCTGAAGTTCTGTGTCTCTATAGGAGGTTTTCTGAGAGACTGTATTCTTGTATTTAAGGGCTTCCCTGGAGGTACAGAGGTTAAAGCATCTGCCTGCCATGTGGGAGACCTGGGTTCGATCCCTGGGTCGGGAAGATCCCCTGAAGAAGGAAATGTCAACCCACTCCAGTATTCTTGCCTTGAGAACCCCATGGACGGAGGAGCTTAGTGGGCTACAGTCCACAGGTTGCAAAGAGTCGGACACAACGAAGTGACTTCACTTTAACTACAGATATAATTATAGAAAACTGGTATGTTCCTGTGAAAAAGGCAAAGGATAGATTTACCTTTTGATAACTTGGTCTGTGAATCAGTCTTTTTGGTTAGTATTCAAATCTATTGTAACTTTGCTTTAACACTTGATACTGTACACCATCGGATCAATTTAAACATGCCCAAGTCAAGTGGGTCTTAGGAAACATCATTATGAATAAGCTAGTGGAGGTGATAGAATTCCAGTTGCATTATTTCAAATCCTAAAAGATGATGCTGTTAAAGTGTTTCACTCAATATGCCAGAAAATTTGGAAAACTCAGCAGTGGCCACAGACTGGAAAAGATCAGTTTTCATTCCAATCCCAGAGAAAGACAATGCCAAAGGATATTCAAACTACTGCACAATTACACTCATTTCACAAGCTAGCAAAGTAATGCTTAAAATTTTCCAAGCCATGCTTCAGAAAACAGTATGTGAACTATGAAGTTCCAGATGTTCAAGCTGGATATAGAAGAGTCAGAGGAACCAGGGATCAAAATGCCAATATCTACTGGATCATCAAAAAAGCAAGAGAGTTCTAGAAGAACAACTACTTCTGCTTTCTTGACTATGCCAAAGCCTTTGACTGTGTGGATCACAACAGACTGTGGAAAATTCTCCAAGAGATGGAAGTACCAGACCAGCTGTATGCAGGTCAAGAAGCAACAGTTAGAACCAGACATGGAGCAACAGACTGGTTCCAAATAGGAAAAGGAGTACATCAAGGCTGTATATTGTCACCCTGCTTATTTAACTTCTATGCAGAGTGCATCATGGGAAATACGAGGTTGAATGAAACACAAGCTGGAATCAAGATTGCCAGGAGAAATATCAATAACCTTGGATGCAGATGACAACACCCTTATGGCAGAAAGCAAAAAAGAACTAAAAAGTCTGTTGATAATAGTGAAAGACTAGAGCAAAAATGTTTGCTTGAAACTCAACACTCAAAACATGAAGATCATGACATCTGTTCCCATCTCTTCATGGCAAATAGATTGAGAAACAGTGGAAACAGTGACAGACTTTATTTTCTTGGGCTCCAAAATAACTGCAAATGGTGACTGAAGCCATGAAATTTAAAAAAAAAAAAAAAACACTTGCTCCTTGGAAGAAAAGCTATGACCAACCTAGGCAGCATATTATAAAGCAAAGACACTACTTTGCCAACAAAGATCCATCTAGTCAAAGCTATGGTTTTTCCAGTAGTCATATATGGATGTGAGAGTTGTTCTATAAAGAAAGCTGAACACCAAAGAATTGATGCTTTTGACTATTGTGTTGGAGAAGACTCTTGAGAGTCCCTTGGACTGCAAGGAGATCCAACCAGTCAATCTTAAAAGAAATCAGTCCTGAATATTCACTGAAAGGACTGATGCTGAAGCTGAAGCTCCAATACTTTGGCCACCTGATGCGAAGAACTGACTCATTAGAAAAGACCGAGATGCTGGGAAAGATTGAAGGCAGGAGGAGAAGGGGACGACAGAGGATGAGATGATTGGATGGCATCACCGACTCAATGGACATGAGTTTGAGCAAGTTCTAGGAGCTGGTGATGGACAGGGAAGCCTGACATGCTCCAGTCTGTGGAGCCACAAAGATTCGGATACAGCTGAGCAACTGAGCTGAAAGCAACTAAAAAGGAAAAGAGCTAAGTACGCTAATCTGATCATCAGTCTCAGATTAAGGTTATCCTGCTGGATTTGTGTGGTTGGAGAACTGATTAGACTAATGAAAAAACTGAGCATCAATTGGCTATTTTCTTCTTTGAAAGTGGAGTCATTTTCAATGACAGTTATGCCAGTGGAGTAATGGAGCATACTTTCTGGAGAGTAGAAATCATTAAGAAGAGAGAGGATGTTTCCTAGATGTTGTCCTTGAGAAGATGACTAAGAATGAAATCAGTCTCAAATGAAAGTATGTGTTGATCATGTCTAGGAGCCAAGATGTTTTATCCAGAGAAACAGAGTGGGAACAATATAATGCACAGTTTCAATATATTAGATAGATGTGATGATGGAAGCTTTCAGAAGCAATCTTCAATATATATTTTTATTTTCTCAGTTTAAGAGAAAGTTCAAATGTGAGAAGTTAGGGGAAGTTTGGAGGTTTGGGAGCAGGAAAGACAATGAAGTAGTTGTCTCAGAGACCAGAGGAATGACTGGGCCAGGGAATGCCACATGATAGACAGGATCCCTTATGGTCCAGTTGATATAAATTGTCATAAAGGTAGAAAGAGACCAGAGTCTTGTTCATCTATATACAAATATGTGAAGTGTTGGATTGTTTCCAACATAAAACAAAAGGAGAACTAGAAAGATAATTAAAGATTGATCTATAGTGTTTATAGATGAACCACATGGTTTAATCTGTATGAGAAACTATGAAAGAAGAAATCTCAATGAAAATGTAGCAGGATCATTGAATTGTAGGTACTGGATGAGTTTGAAAGATTGGGTGTTTTACAGTATGTTTTGGAAAGATAGGAGGTGGTGTTTAGAAAGTGAATCCATCTGTTGATTGTTGGTTGGGGAAAGAGTTGTACTCAATGCGTAGGCCACTGTAAGAACTGGATACAGACTGTCGGGGATTAGAAATCAAGATCATTGGAGTAAAAGAAGTCAAGACACTGAGAGTCCAAGTGACTTGAAATATCACTGACAACTGATATGAATATATAAGATAGGAACAGTAACAATAGTAGTTAGGAGATGGCAGTGACTCAGGTAAAAAAAAAATCTTCAAGAAAATCATGGGGTATGTTTGTGGATGGAGAAGAGGAATGACTGGAAATTGGGACATTAACTACAGCAAGAGGAGTTTTGGCTTGTACAGTCCGGAGACCTGAAATCCAAAACAAGAGGAAAGAGAAAGAGTAAAGACCTAGATGAACAGCAAAGAGACAAGGACGTGTCTTCCTCTTCAAGGACTATGGTATTGAGAACACAGATGAAAAACACCCCATTTAAAAAGCCTTGAAGGGAAGTAGTGTTCTCAGCGGAGACAAAATTCTCATAGAGCAAAACATGAAGTAGGCATATACCATAATGTGCATGTAATTATTATTTGCATTTTTGAAATACCAAGCTTTTGGAATGATCTCTTCATTTTGGATGGTTTTGATGCATTTCAGAAAAGGGAAAAGCCTATTTTTACAAAGTAATGCCAAGTTGAACAGAACAAAGGAGTAATGTAGGCATTAGTATCTAAGCTTATGAAAATATCTTTTTGTAATATGTTTTGACATTTTTGAAAAATAAATTGCCCATGAGTAATTAATCAATGGTTCTCCTTTAATTAAGAATTCCAAAAAAAAAAAAAAAAGTAACTGAACAAACAGCAGGGAAGAGAAATGAAATCTCACATACACTCATCCATAGTCATTTGTGGGGTGGTGGGGTGGGAATAAATTAGAATGTTTATGAAATTTTAGATTTGGATATGAACTTGCAATGTATGAGCTTACATCACCATGCTTTCATATTGGCGTAATCAAAACTCAGTTACATATTTCCCCCTTTTGATTTCACCAATGAATACAGTTTGTTGAAAATTCAGAATAATCACTATCACTTTCTTTTTACGTCTAGTCAAAATATACAGTAATTTTTCTGAAACAATCAACTCGCTTTGGTCACTCTGATAAGTGGAATTAAATAAAAATATAATGCATGTAGTAAATACCAATGTGTGGGGAAACAGAGGTCTATATAAATTAATGCCAAGGCTTCCCAGGTGGCTCTAGTGGTAAAAAATCCTCCTGCCAATGCAGGAGACACAAGAGATGCAGGTTTGATCCCTGGGCTGGGAAGATCCCCCGGAGTAGGAAGTGACAACCAACTCCAGTATTCTCGCCTGGAAAATTCCATGGACAGAGGAGCCTGGCCGGCTACAGTCCATGTGGCCACAAAGAAGCAGATGCAACTGAGCACACATAATGTTAGTAGAATTACTTTGGCTGTTATGTTTATCTGATAAAACTAAAAAAATAGCTATTTAGCAATATATTCAGTGAATAAGTTTAATTCTTCATTTTCCTACACAGATGATTAAATCGCACTATTATTTGCTTCTTCTAAACAAGACTTTTTTAATATTAAATAAAATAATTCTGCAGGACATTGACATACAACTCTTTCCTTTAGAGTAAGCACTTAGTGACCCATATAACCATCTCAAAATTTCTTTTTCTTTTCTTTTCTTTTTAAATTCCTTAAATAAACTTGCTGTAAAACAACAGATAAATAATGGTCTTACGCATTAGTCTTGCAGAAAGGTTATGTTAGAGATGAACCAAATTAGAATTGAAAAAATATAAAAGAAAATAACTTCTGTATGATTGTAAAAGGAGGGTAGTACCTACCTGTCTAGAAAACTGAACCAACCAGTCTGAGAGTCTTTGAAATTATTAAATGCTATTCCCATCTGTGTGGACCTCAGCACTTTTGTCAGGTTTTAGTATTGACATTTCTGACTCAGTTATTTAGTTGTAATTCTTGCTTTCAGTAATAAATAACTAAAAGAATAAAATAAATCCCTAAGCACTCAAATTAATTCATAGTTATTCAAAGTCATTGTGCAAGGATGCCTCTGTTGAATGTTCCTTGTAGATTTTAATTTTTTTCCAGAACAATCCAATATGAGATCAATTCAACAATTGCATACTGAGTATAAATTTTATTCAAGTCACTGGATACAGCAAGGTAGCAAAAAGTCTATGAAAACATACTCCTGTCATAAAAAAGCTAATAACCCCTCCCAGGAGACATGAAATGTTAAAGTGTGATTCCAACATTATTTATCTGTGTTTTAATTACTTCTTAACTTTCATATACATTTCATTCATTTCTCATCCTAGAATTTTGAGGGAAGAAGCATTTTCTGTTTCTTCTACCACATTTAGAACTTATGTCTTGCATACAAAGTGGTGAATATCTGCCCTAGGAATAGTTCTATATATGTTTCAATGAATGAGTCATAATACAGTTTGATTTTCCCCAAGGAGCACATTGGGGCTTTTCAGGTGGTTCAGTGGGTAAAGAATCTGCCTGCAATGCAGGAGATCTGGGTTCATTCCTTGGGTCAGGAAGATCCCCTGGAGGAGGGCACAGCAACCCACTCTAGCATTCTTGCCTGGGAAACCAGATGGACAGAGGAGCCTGGTGGCCTTCAGGCCGTGGGGTCGCAAAGAGTCAGACACACTGAAGCGACTGAACATGCACAGCATGCAGCCAGGAGCCTATTATGAGATAAAGATAACACACAGAGGATTTATTGACATTTTTAGGATTAACACCTATGGAAGGAAAGGGCAAAAAACAGGAATAAGCAGGGGGAGGAGTTGCTCTGTGATACAACCTGAATGAAGAGCTCCACAGTTGATTTACAAGGAACTCTTTTAAAACAGCCTGCATTTGGAGAAATGGTGCTGGCATTCATATCCACTTGCTAATCAGTCATTGATTCAGGATGCAGGGAATGGAGAGTGCCCTTGGGTGAGGCCCTGCTCCTCAGATAAAGCAGTCCCTAAAGCTGGATGACATTTGAGGGCTGTCTGCAGTCCCACTCCCAGAAGTTGAAATAAGGAAAGCCCTAAAAGGGGCTCCAGATGGTACACATCAGCACCTATCAGAGATGAATAAAATATAGGTCCATCATGTCCTTAGCATGGTAACAGATACACAAAATGTTAGGGAGAGCCAAAGGAAAGAAAGATAATATGTGGATGGAAATGTTAAGAAAGGCTTCATGGAGCCTTTGTTCACTTGAGCTATCTATATACGTTACATCTGAGATGCCTGTTGAATGACAAATACGAATACAATGCGTACGCGTGTGCATGCTCAGTCGTTCAGTAATGTCCAGTGTCCAACTCTCTGCAACTCTGCGGACTGTAGTCCACCAGGCTCTTCTGGCCATGGGATTTTCCAAGCAAGAATAATGGAGTAGGTTGGCATTTCTTCCTCCAAGGGATCTTCCTGACCCAGTAATTGAACCCAGGTCTCCTGCATCTCTTCATCTCCTGTAAGAATTGGCAAGCAGATTCTTCCCCACTGAGCTACCTGGGAAGCACAGAGAAAAAATTTTGATTAAGTAATTATCATGAGCAAATGTGCAAAAGTGGGAATGACAAGGAACATTTTTAAAAAATAGTTTAATTTGGTTGAAGTATTAAAAGATAGGGGAAACTAATTGTGAATTTCAAATCCATTCATCCCTTTTTTTTAAAGTGGTTCCATTATTTTAATGGAATGGTAGTTTTATTGTACTTGTTTCCTTATAGTAGTTTGAGGTCAATAACCATAAATAGTAAATAAATTCCACATAATTTGGAATTGGAATAAATTAGGTCTTAGAGAATATTGGTGCCATTAGTAGAACAGTAACATCAGAACAAACGTGCTGGGTCACATTTTTCAAAGATCACACTCTCACCTGAGGTTGCAACTCCTTCCAACTCTAATCAGAGTTCTGCGAACTGTTGGATCCACTGGGAGCAAGACTTCATTAGTAATACAGTCAGTCCATACCAAGCCTGACTCTGCTAAGAGTTTGACTCCTAGACCTAACTGTTCTAAAACCTGCTATGCCTCCCTTGCTACACTGGGCTCCTGCTCACTCACAATTTTAATTTTTTCATCAATCTCCTTTTTTTTTTACCTTTGTTCTATTTTAAAATATAAATTTATTTATTTTAATTGGAGGTTAATTACTTTACAATATTGCATTGATTTTGTCATACATCAACATGAATCTGCCACAGGTATACACATGTTCCCCATCCTAAACCCCCCCTCCCTCCTCCCTCCCCATACCATCCCTCTGGGTAGTCTCAGTGCACCAGCCCCAAACATCCTGTATCCTGCATTGAACCTGGACTGGTGACTCGTTTCATATATAATATTTTACATGTTTATGCCATTCTCTCTAATCATCCCACCCTCACCCTCTCCCACAGAGTCCAAAAGACTGTTCTATACATCTGTGTCTCTTTTGCTGTCTCACATACAGGGTTATCGTTAATGTCCATCAGCAGATGAATGCATAAGAAAACTGTGGTACATATACACAATGGAGTATTACTCAGTCATTAAAAAGAATACATTTGAATCAGTTCTAATGAGGTGGATGAAACTGGAGCCTATTATACAGAGTGAAATAAGCCAGAAAGAAAAACACCAGTACAGTATACTAACACATATACATGGAATTCAATCTCCATTTTCATCTGAAATTTTTACCCCTTTCAAGCTTTCAATAGCTTCCTGATTTCTTTTTTTTTTTTTTTTTTAATTTTAAAATCTTTAATTCTTACATGCATTCCCAAACATGAACCCCCTCCCACCTCCCCTCCCCATAACATCTTTCTGGGTCATCCCCATGCACCAGCCCCAAGCATGCTGCATCCTGCGTCAGACATAGACTGGCGATTCAATTCACATGATAGTATACATGTTAGAATGTCATTCTCCCAAATCATCCCACCCTCTCCCTCTCCCTCTGAGTCCAAAAGTCCGTTATACACATCTGTGTCTCTTATATCAGTATTCCTTGTTTCCCAGGATCCATATAATTTGGTAACATCTTTGGCAATATCTTCTCAGCTGAAATGGATGATGGTCAAAAAATATCTTCTAGGCTAAAAGAAGCAGGTAGGTGGGAGAGATTAAAATAACATCTCTCTTCCAGCATAGGCAGCCTCATTGAAAGGATTCCCTGATAGTTTAATGGGATGCCACCATTTTCTAAATGCACCTTTCTTCCACTCCTCCGTGCCTTCTCCTGAGCTACTTTGAAACCACAGAACAAACCCAAATTAGCCCTATCTTGTTTCTTACAAGACACTGAGTTATTTTTTGGAGACAACAGAACAAGACTGTAAATCATGCAGCTGAAGGACATAGAGAGGGGAGAAAAATGACTCTAAATAACACCCAGAACCAAAGCCACCCTATCCCCTAAAAGAACCAAAAGACTAGGGCAAAATCTAAACCTGAATGCAGGAAATCTTTCAGAATGAAGGGTTCACTATCGAGGAAGATCTGGTGCTAAAGCCCCTTTATCCTACCTAACCATAAGCGGCTAAATTCAAAAGCCCTTTAGTCAAACCTTGCCCCATCAGTGCTTCAACACACCAATTCTCCTTCCCTAACTCAAATAAATTTGACTGAACCCCTCATGGGGAGATAGACTGAGCACCTTGCCTTCTGTCTCTTGCTTGTTGACCTTAGGATAAAGCTCTTTCCTTTCTCCAAAGTCAGGGCTATGGTGTTGGCTATAATGCACCTTGGGCTGCAAGTCCTTGCCTTAAAACATTCCCTCTCCTGAAAGCTTTTCACCTATTGGCTTCTTCTCCCTCTTCATTTAATTATTATTACTATTGTTTTTAATTTTCAGCCCCACCTCATGGTATGTGGGATCTAGTTTCCCAACCAGGAATCGAACCCATGCCCCTTGCATTGGAAAGGTGGTGAAGTCGCTCAGTCGTGTCTGACTCTTTGCGACCCTGTGGACTGTAACCTACTAGGCTTCTCCATCCATGGGATTCTCCAGGCAAGAATACTGGAGTGGATTGCCACTTCCTTCTTCAGAGGATCTTCCCGACCCAGGGATCGAACCCGGGTCTCCCACATTGGAGGCAGACGCTTTAACCTCTGAGCCACCAGGGAAGCATTGAAAAGGAGAGTCTTAACCACTGGATCTCCAGGGAAGTTACTCTCCCTCTTAATTTACCTAATTTTTTATTCCATTCAAACTTCAACCCTGATGGAGCTTCATTTGAGTACTTTACCTTATAGCGTAGCATTATATTTCCTTTTTATATAGTTGATAACACTACACAGAAACGAATTACACTTATCCTTTTTAATGAGGTTTTACTTATTTTTAAAAGAACTGTGACCAAAGCAAGACAACTTCATATAAACACCCTTTACAGCAATGTCTACAATAACATCCTATTGTCTAATGTTATTATACAAACTTGTGAATTACAATTTTTCTCTGAGCTGAATTCATACTTTGATTATGGTTTGAGCTAGAGAAAACCAGCCACTTGCACACCCAGCCCCAGGACCTTCTGCAGGAGGTAGCTTAAGGCCTCCATGGTCAAAGGCTGCACCATAAAGAGACAGCCCAGGATTTTGTATACTCGGTAATCTCTAAGATGTTACAAAGAATTTAGCTTCTATATTTGGACCAAGGATCTTCTATGTGATGGCAGTTGTATCACAGAATACATCATCAAGGACATTCATGTGTGATAAGATGGTTGAAAAGTATAAATCTGAAGGCTTCAGATCTACCAGGTAATATAAGGCTCTGATGCCTGAAAGTGTTGGCTGCTAAGTCATATCTGACCCTTTGTGATCCTATGCACTGTGGCCCACCAGGCTTGTGTGTCCATGAGATTCTCCAGGCAAGAATACTAGAGCCAGTTGCCATTCCCTTCTCCTGGAGATATTCCTGAACCAGGGATCAAATCTAGAAAATTCTTTACCATCTGAGCCAACAAGGAAGCCCCCTGATGACTGACACATGGAAGTAAAGGGAGAAAAAGAAATCTCCCCAGTAGAAAAATATGAAAATGACATCAACATTAACAAAAACGGAGCTGAATTTGTTGTTGATTTGTTTGAATAATCTCCGGGAGTTGGTGAGGGACAGGGAAGTATGGCATGCTGCAGTCCTTAGGGTCACAAAGAGTCAGACATGACTGAGCAACTGAACTGAACTGAGCTGAGCTGTGTGCACTAGACCATCACCTTTAATTTTTGCTGTACAGCAAATGCACCTTCTGCTCATGGTTAAGTTCCTTACACATGCTATCATTGTCCAGATTGCACATATTCTTTTTCACTGGCTAAGTTACCAAGAAAGACATGGGTAGGCCCTGTTCCACTCTGTCCTTATTTACTAATCTTGTCTTTCAGTTCAGTTCAGTTCAGTTCAGCCACTCAGTCGTGTCCGACTCTTTGCGACCCCATGAACCGCAGCATGCCAGGCCTCCCTGTTCATCACCATCTCCCGGAGTTCACTCAGACTCACGTCCATCGAGTCAGTGATGCCATCCAGCCATCTCATCCTCGGTCGTACCCTTCTCCTCCTGACCCCAATCCCTCCCAGCATCAGAGTCTTTTCCAATAAGTCAACTCTTCACATGAGATGCCCAAAGTACTAGAGTTTCAGCTTTAGCATCATTCCTTCCAAAGAAATCCCAGGGTTGATCTCCTTCAGAATGGACTGGTTGGATCTCCTTGCAGTCCAAGGGACTCTCAAGAGTCTTCTCCAACACCACAGTTCAAAAGCATCAATTCTTCGGTGCTCAGCCTTCTTCACAGTCCACATCCATACATGACCACAGGAAAAACTATAGCCTTGACTAGACAGAACTTAGTCGGCAAATCTTGTCTTGGACCTACTCCTTTGGTCTGCTTATGATGTCCTGGTGTTCACTTTTTAGGTGATTGATTGACTGTCTTCTTTAACAGACTATCAGACATGCTGAAGATGTGGAGGTCATCTCAGCACAGGTCTTTGAAGCTAACAAGTTTAGGTCCCTGATGACTCCGGTGAGTACTCTCCTGAGACAGCTAGCTGCAATAAATACCAAACTCGTTGAGGACAATAAAATTCTGTTTACTATTGTATCACCAGAGGCTAGTATGCTTTGGTGATCATACGTGTCAAAGGAGATGGTAATGGAATGATAAAATTTGAGGCTGAGTAAAAACAAAAAGATACATTCATTGTGGAATAAGCTGAGTTTGAAAATGAAGCAAATCACCATTTTTGAATTGTGTAGCAGGCCTCGTGGAAATACAGGTCTGTAGCTAAGTGCAACTTTCTTAACAGATATCCACATTTTTAGGACATATGCATAGTCACTCGGTGAGACAAGAGAACATGGGTGAAATTGCAGAAGCAGCAAATAGGGTGAAGGACAAACTGCTCAGATCTATATTATGGGCTTGTTTGCAATAAGTATCCTGGTCTTTGATTTTCTTCTACTATGCTTTTGTCTCTTTATGTTTCTTTTATCCATATTTTAAAGGGTATATAATATGTATAATGGGCTTCCCTGGTTGCTCAGTGGTGAAGAATCTGCCTGAAATGCAGGAGACATGAGTTTAATCCCTGGGTTGGAAAGATCCCCCAGAGAAGGAAATGCCAACCTACTCCAGTTTTTGCCTGGAGAATCCCATAGACAGAAGAGCCTGGCAGGCTACAGTCCGCAGCATTGCAAAAGGGTCAGAGATGATTTAACAACTAAAAATAACAACAATTATGTATAACAGGTAATATGATTTGCTGTATTTCTGGGATAAGGCAAGATTAGAAAAAAAACAGAAGCGCAGAAAAGAGGACTGACTAGTCATTGAGTAACAGAAGGACTAAGATTGGATCAAGACAGGAAGAAGCAAGGTTTAAAAAGCAGGAACCATAGGGACATCTGAGAAGAAGCAGTGGATAGAGAAAGCACAGGATCTTATCTTCGCTGTCAATATGACTGTGGAGAGCAGCCTTAGTGCACTGGTCAGGGTTGGGTCCAGGCAATGAGACAGAAAGGAGCTATTCTGAGACAAAAAACTGGCAGTAAGTGTGTGTTTGTTCTGACCACACAGCGAAACTGAATTCAAGTTTTCTAAATTTATCCAGACTAGAAGCATGTTTGATCCTGAACTGTGGGCAAAGCTGAGCCTGTGGGCAAGGGTCAAGTGATTAAAGAAAGCATACCAGGTGCTAAAGCCAAAGAATTTAATTTGTGGCCCTGGTCTCCCCAGGAAATAGTTTTGCTTTCTATCCAAAGCAAACTGACTATTACCTTCACTCCTGGTAGCTACTTTGATACACAGTGTAAATCTAACAAATCTATTGAAAATATAGCTCAAAGAACATGTGCTCTTGATGTAGAGTTGGCTCTGTGACCTCAAAGTCCTGTCAATGCCCTGAAATGGAGCCCTTTTCTGGCAAGTTGCCTTTTCTGGTTCGTTTAAAATGTTCATTTTCTTTATCAAGATTCCTGTGCTTGTCTGGTCATGAAGTTAATGACTTGACCTCTTTCATGAATCAGGCTCTGATAATCACTTCAGTCATACTAAGTGTTTTTCTTTCTTCATTAGTTACCTTTGTCTGGAAGTTATGTATATTTTCTTTTCATTGTAGGGAATGTAGGTATAATGTATATTCAACCAAGTATCTCTATATAACTTAGACTTTTGGTAGTCAAAGAGGCCCATAGTAAGTTGTGTGATGACAGTGTCTTAATGTTTGTTCTTTGAAAAGTAATTCCTGAAACAAGTGCTTTTGTGCTAAGGGTTTATTTGAAAGGGAATCCAGGCTGAAGCTGAAACTCCAGTACTTTGGCCATCTGATATGAACACCCAACCCATCAAAAAAGACCCTGATACTGGAAAAAGATTGAAGGCAGGAGGAGAAGGGGCCGACACAAGATGAGATGGTTGGATGGCATCACCGACTCAATGGACATGAGTTTGAGCAAGCTCCAGGAGATGGTAAAGCCTGAGGAAGCCTGATGTGCTACTGTCCAAGGGATCACAAAGAATCAGACACAATTTAGCAACTGAACAGCAACAGCCAGAAGGATGGTGAGAGAGTAGGCATGTGAGACGGATAAGGAGGGATAACTGAAAACAACAACAACAAGAAGATACACTAGTGACCATTACATACACATTAGAAGCCCCTGCAGGAACTAGACTTCGATGCCAATGAACAACTGTGTTGAAAATATTTCCGAATTGTGCCCTGATAGATGACTAACTTAGGTTGGTTATTTACCAACATTCCTCCTTGTAGTTTGAAGGTTACTACTGCAATCGTTAGCCCACTGGCACTTCCGAACTGTCCTACAGACAAGTTGATCTTGCTCACGTAGGCATTGAACACTATGAAACAGATAAAGGCACATAATACAGGAAGGCATTACATACAGTGTGACTCCGTCCAAGTAGCAATTATCATCTAGGGTTAACTAACTAAGGGAATTGGAGTGAAGTACCAAGCACTTCTTAGGTTCGTCCTGCAGTCTATGCCTTGCACAATTTAGACATTAAATACCCTTTGCCCTTCACTGATTCTTCAGGGTAATCAATGGTCATGATTCCTAAGAAAATAAGATCTGCCACAGAAGAGTTACTAAAACTAGAGTTTAAACTGACAGAGTAAATTCTAAGAAAATAACTAGTATTCATTATCTTCCTTCTACCACGTCCTTTATAGTTTCCTCATATTTACCTAGCACTTTTGCTAGATTGTTTGACTAGTGAGATTATATAGATCTTGGATTTAAGATGTAATAGAAAGGACTGTGTTCTAGGTTAATATATCCTTGTCAGATCCTGACTGCTGTAACTTCCTGTTCGCCATTATTCCTGAGCATAGAGACATCATGAGATACGCAAACAAATATCTTATAGGTATTATATACAAACTTCTGTACTTCCGTTATGTAACAGCACTGCTAGTTCCCTGTAATAGTCAAGGTCAAAAATCACAGGTATGATAATAATATTTAACTCAACTTTTAAACTACAACTCCAGTTGGCCAACAGGGAAAGAACACAATGATTAGGGGCTGTCAGTTAAAATGTTAAATAGAAGTCTCACTACATTATCTGATGGAAATTTTCATGCATGCATGCATGCTAACTTGTTTCAGTTGTTTTCTAGTCTTTGCGACCCTTTGGATTATAGTCCACCAGGCTCCTCTGTCCATGGGATTCTCCAGGCAAGAATACTGGAGTGGGTTGCCATGCCTTCCTCCAGGAGATCCTCCTGACCTAGGGATCAAACCCGCGTCTCTTACTTGTCCTGCACTGGCAGGCAAATTCTTTACAACTAGCCCTACATGGGAAGCCCAGGAAATAGTGTATAATATACTAAATCCATACTTTGGTGCATTAGCTTCTTAGCACTTCTTATATGTCCTTGGCATAAGCTTTGCAGCCAGAGAAAGCTCTCAAGTAGAGATACATTTTCATAAAGTAGGAAGCCATGGGCATATATAGTAGCTGTCCTGCAAAGCTAACGGGGCAAAAGAATTCAAGGCAGATGCTGACTGCTATACCTTGATAGTTAAATATTAAGACTACAACTGGCGTGTATGTTTATGTTCCTTCTCTTGGGAGATGAAGTATCTGACAGTATTGTAAATGATGACTACATAATTTATAATACAGTGGTAATGAGGTATACTGAGGAGAATAGTAAGTGGTACAGCCCATGACCAGAACTCTCTGGTTCTAAGGACAGGGAGAGGGAGCACTGGAGGAGGGGCTAGAAGTAAGTGAGGTTAGAGAGACCTCTGAAGTCCAGATATTGAGCCCACATATACTGCAAATGGTTATGGGTTTCCTTGTGAGATAAAGAGTCTCTTGTTAGAAATTCAATGAACATAGTTTTTGTTTACTCCTGGAGTTAATGGTTAGGAAGAAGTCATTCTTTGGAATTTGATTCTGGGTCACTGACTTGGTGCCCAAATCAGTTTCAACTGTTCAATGCAAGGGTCTATGATCATTTAATAACAATATAACAGTTACAACATTTTTAAAAGAAAATCTGAGGTCGTTATGTACAAAGAACTAGGTTATATATACAGAAAGAAAGAGAAGGTCAAAATCGACCTCTGAGTAACCCATTAGAATATTGTTTTGCAGTGGTAATTACCTAACATCCCTAATACAGTTTGAGTCTACTGAAGATTATTTCTCTTTATTAATGATGTGATCATAATCTTCATTATAAGCTTGATAAATAAAGAAAAGTAAATTCTAATTATTCAATCCCAGTAGCTATTGGAAACTCTAGCAAGAAGAGGTAGAAATGTAATTTGTATTTAACATGTATATATCAGACTAAAACAAAACTTAATTTTCATGATTATCTCTTTCTACATTGATTTTGCTTTATCTTTCTCTTACCCTAATCTCTCTCTACCTTGGCAGGTTTGCCTGTGCCTTCAATTTTGGACCTATAATCTCCTGATCGCTTCTAATCCTTAATACTGAAAAGTAGTCCAGTTGATGTTTATGGTACCATCATGACAGATAAGTATAGAATAAATAAGAATCGAAGATTATTTTTTTATTTCTCAACAATTTTTATTTTTAATTAATTTGTATAATTTTTTTCTAAAATAAATTTATTTATTTTAATTGGATTCTAATTACTTTACAATATTGTATTGGTTTTGCCATACATCAACGTGAATCCACCATGGGTGAAGATTATTTTATATTTATAAATCTGACTGTAAATTGCCTATCATCATAAAGCACTGTTTTAATTATATCTGATATTTATGCTTTAGTATTTTAGGTGATTTTAGCAACCTGCAGAGTAAACTAGCTCTAATACATATATTTTCTGAAGCTTTCAAATGCAACTTATAAAGATAAAGTAACAGTTTTTTTCACCTCTGGTAATTGCAGTAGGTTGTTGTTGTTTAACTTTTATAGTTCTGAATGCATGCTATCTCTTACCAGGGAATATAATAGTTGATATCAGTTGTCCCAAGCTAGATAATAATAATATAAGCTTTTCAAATTGGTATCAACACACAGGTTAGTGAACAACTCAACATTCTAACAAAGCTACATTGAATTTTTAAATTGCCAAGTACATTTAATTAATTTCTAAAATATATATTGGATATAAGGTGTTATATTTCATATTGCCTCTTGAAAAATTCTCAGCATTTATGTGATAAGCAAGTTGAAAGAAACAGTTTCCCGAAAATTTTTCATTAATATTGAAACTATTTTATAAATTTTAAATTTATCAACATTATTGCATAGTATTTATGGAACACTTCTTACATTATACCAAGTCTTCACCCTTCCCAATAGCCTTGCCCTTTTCCAAGAATTTAACAATTTCTCCCTCAAACATGTGTTTGCCTATGTCTTGACTTTGGACTCTGTGATTTGGTTTAGCCAATGGGATATTAGTACATATGACACAACCAGAAGCTTAACGCATTAGACTTGTTCTCTTTATTCTTATTTATTTCTTCCTTAGACACCTGAAGAAGAGCCACCTTGGTGAGCTCTGGTTAAATGCTTGAGTCAGCCCAGCAGAGATCTGAAGGACTGCCCTAGTCAATTCACAGAGGCTTAAGGAGAAAAAGTTATTTTTATTGCCACTGAGATTTTGTAGCTCTTTGTATTATACCAACAGCTATCTGATACAGATGCATACAGTTTGTGGCCTGCAATGATTCATGTTAAAGTGGTTACAATTATATGAACAAATATAATACTATATGATTATGATACTACGTCAGTGTTTAAAGAGAACTAGCAAGCAAATATATGGAAAAACAAACACAAATTGTCTTCAGCATTGTGATCAGATACTTGGTCTTATGAATACGTTTATATACATAAGACCAAGTATGAGTTCTTCCAGATGTTCAAGCTGGATTTAGAAGGGGCAGAGGAACCAGAGATCAAATTGCCAACATAGTTGGATCATAGGAAAAGAGAGTTCCAGAAAAACATCTACTTCTGTTTCATTGACTACCATAAAGCTTTTGACTCCGTGAATCACAACAAACTATAAGATTCTTAAAGAGATGGGAATACCAGACCACCTTACCTGCCTCCTGAGAAATCTATATGCAGGCAAGTAGCAACAGTTAGAACTATACCTGGAACAATAGACTGGTTCCAAATTGGGAAAGGAGTACATCAAGGCTGTGTATTGTCACCCTGTTTGTTTAACTAATATGCAGAGTACATCATGTGAAATGCCAGGCTGGAGGAAGCACAAGCTGGAATCAAGATTGTTGGGAGAAATATCAATAACCTCAGATATACAGATGACACCACCCTTAGGGCAGAAAGCCAAGAGCAACTAAAGGGCTTCTTGATGAAAGTGAAAGAAAAGAGTGAAAAAGTTGGCAAAACACAACATTCAAAAAACAAATATCATGACCTCATCACCTCATGGCAAATAGATGGGAAAACAATGGAAACAGTAACAGACTTTGTTTTCTTTGGCTCCAAAATCACTGTAGATGGTGATTACAGGTGTGAAATTAAAAGACATTTGCTCCCTGGAAGAAAAGATATGACAAACCTAGACAGCATATTAGAAAGAAGAGACATTACTTTGCCAACAAAGGTCCATCTAGTCAAACTATGGTTTTTCCAGTAGTCATGTATGGATGTGAGAGTTGCATCATAAAGAAAGCTGAGCACTGAAGAATTGGTGCTTTCGAACTGTGGTGTTGGAGAAGACACTTGAGAGTCCCTTGGACTGCAAGGAGACCAAACTAGTCAATCCTAAAAGAAATCAGTCCTTAATATTCATTGGAAGGACTGATGCTGAAGCTGAAGCTCCAATAGTTTGGCCACCTAATGTGCAAAGAGCTGACTCATTGGAAAAGCCTCTGATTTGGAGAAAGATTGAAGACAGGAGAAGAAGGGGATGACAGAGGATGAGATGGTTGGATGGCATCACCAACTCGATGGACATGAGTTTGAGCAAGCCCCAGGAGTTGGTGATTGGACAGGGAAGCCTGGTATGCTTCAGCCCGTGGAGTTACAAACAGTCAGACATGACTGAGTGACTGAACTGAACTGGCACATTTATAAATTCAAGAATGATTGTTCTTAACTAGCAATTTGGCATTTTGGTACATTTAGAGAAGCAATATGAAAATTTAGTGTGGTAATCACAGGGATTTCTGCAGTCTGCTGGTTGCCCTCCTCTCCTTCTTATACCAAGTGAAAGTGTTAATTGCTCAGTGGTGTCTGATTCTTGGTGACCCCATGGACTATAGCTCACCTGGTTCTACTGTCCATGGAATTCTCCAGGTAGCCATTCCCTTCTCCAGGGGATCTTCCAACCCAGGTATCAAACCCAGTTCTCCTGCATTGCAAACAGATTCTTCACTGTCCGAGCCACCAGGGAAGCCAAGCAAAGACAGAATCACCCAGCCACATTTGCAGCTTCGTGTGGCCGTATAACCTGGAATCTGATTAATGTCATGTAAACAAAAGGGCTGGATTTGACTTTCAGGAAGCTCTTTAAAGAAAGCCCACTCAGCTGAAAATGGAACGTTTCTGTGCTTTTCACCACCCGCTTGTATTGAGGTGTGGACCTGATATCCTCCTGGTAGCCAACTTGGAGCATGAGTCGACCTGATGGTGGATAGTATGACGATAGCATAGAAAAACACAGGAATCCTGACTCCTTTCAAAGGTAGACTGCCCTTTAACTTCTGTCTCTGGTATTTTTCTTTTAAGAGTGTTTCAATCATTCTTATTTTGAACTTTTTAGTATTTTGAGTATTCAAAGAGGCTATCCCTAACAAGTCATGTAGTGCAGATGAACTTGTTCCTGAAAATAAATGTAAGATGTGAAACAGTGTTTAATTCATATTTTAACTCCCAAGGCATCTAGCAAAGTTTGCTCATCTGTTTGTTTCCCTAGTGTCAGTAGTTAGGACATAATACCTCTGGCTTCCCTACCTGCACCTTATGTAGCACTTCTGAACCTGCTAATGCTATGCTTCATCTGCATTCTTCCTATTAATTCTGTCAGTCAGGAGGGATCTGAAATGTTCATTCATTGACTCAGGGCATATTCATTATTTATAAAATTTCGCTATGTCACATACTCAAGGTCTGTATCCTTTGGGCAATGTTGGAAACTTAAAGTTAAAAAAAAAAAAAGAATATCGAATATTGGAGCTCTTGATGTTCAGAACATACCATGTAAAAGCTTGACATCTTCAACAAAAATGTTTCAACATTATTACTACTCTTCTGTATCTCTTAGATAAATATTTTTTATTAAAGATGAAAGTTCAGATCACTGAATTGAGAGATGAATTTTGTTTTATAACTGTCAAGACCGAACAAAACCACCAACTTAATCATTCTTAAAGTCATTTATAAATATTCATGAGAAAATGAAAACAGAAGGAATAAAAATTCATCCTTTTTAAGACCAAGTAGGGCAATTTCCATTATTGACTAGGACTTAAACTGTTTATCTCATCAGCATTCCTCCTCACCCTTACATCCTCCTTCAATGATTGTGGCTATTTGCCAGCCTCAGTTGAAAAAATATATATATTATTCCTCATAATCCCTGCCTTATTATTGTTGAGGAAATAAGCATCTCTTTCTATTCCACTCCATGTGCAAAACCTTCTCTTTGTACCTTAATACTTATTTTTAGATGATTTTTTATTGTTTATATTTTGACATTTATGTTTCATTTTAGTTCATTTTTGTATATAGTTTGAGGTATAGAAGATTTTCCCCCCTATGGATATCTGATTGCTCTACCATGATTGTTGAAGTGACTATCCTAACTCAACTGAATTACTTATATACCTCTTTTTAAAAATCAATTCATGTTAATTCACATTTTCACCTTTAAGCCTGATACTAGATAATAGCATTTGATATTACTTATAGATAGAGGGAGTTACCTTCTCTTCCTGGTTGGCTGAAAATTTTTAGCAAGAATGGATGTTAGATTTTGTCAATTAAAAACAAAACAAAAGAGGCAAAGGGTTTGAATAGACATTGCACCAGAGAATATATATAGATGATATAAAAGTCTATGAACGGGTGCTGAACATCATTGACCATTAAAAATTTTTCTTTAATCTATAGAGAAAGTCAGGATGAATTTACATCTTAAAATTACTGCATCTCCAGACCCCTGAACATGGTATATCTCTCTATTTAAGTCTTCTTTAATTTCTCTAAGCTATATCATCTGATCTATATCAGTTCTCAGGGAACAGGTGTTTCACTTTTTTTTTTCTGTTACATTCCTAAATATTTTATACTGTATCTTATTAAAAACGCAAGGTAAAACTTCTTTCAATTACTGCTATACACCTATTAGAACGGCTTATAATAAAAAGGCCAATCATACCAAATATCTTGGGGAGAATGAGGAACTGGGACTCTCACACCCTGCTGTTGAAAATGTAAAGGGATAAAGCCACTTTGTAAAACAGTATGGTAGCTTCTTAAACAGTTAAATATACATCTCAACTTATGAGTCATCCCTTTTTTAAAACAGATTTTTTTGATGTGGACCATTTTTTTAAGTATTTATTGAATTTGTTAACTATATTGTTTTGTTTTATATTTTGCTTTTTTGGCCTCGAGGCCTGTTGGATCGTAACTCTCCAACTAGGGACTGAACCCACATGCCCTGCATTAGAACATGAAGTGTTAACCACTGGACCTGCAGGAAAGTCCCAGGTGCAATCTCTTCTATTGCTAGGCATTTACTCAAGAGAAATAAAAGCACATGCCTATAAAATGACTTATAAACAGATGTTGTGAGAAGCATTATTTGTAGTCATCAAAACTGTAAACCACTCTAATGTCCATTAATAGATCAATGGATAATCATCCACATATTGCAAGTAGAAACGAGGGAACTGTAAATCATTGATCTTAGCCTTTAGGTTTTGGGAGAAATAAGACGGACTCTCCAGGTAAATCTGAAGCATTACAACCTAGTTGAGTTGTTTTTCTTCCTAAGTGAAAGCAAAAATGTAACAGCTAGCTTCATCAACTAGAGAATGTACAACATACATCAATTACAGTAAAAAACAAAAAAATACTTCCAGTGGGAATGTGTGTGTGTTAGTTGCTCAGTCGTGTCTGACTCTTAGCGACCCCATGGACTGTAGCTCTCCAGGTTCTTTCCTTCATGGGATTTTTCAAGCAAGAATACTGGAGTGGGTTGCTGTTTCCTTCTCCAGGAGATCTTCCCAACCCAGGGATCGAATCTGGGTCACCCACATTGCAGGCACACTCTGAGCCATCAGGGAAGCTCTAGTGAGAATAGATATTATTAATTTATGAGAATTAGGAATAACATTGTTAAGGGATAACAACCATGTTCATTGCTCAGAGGTCCTGGCAAATCTTTACCGTCAATACTTAGGTTTTCTCACCTATGAAATGCAAGTGTTAATGTGTAGTACAAGGGATAAGGAGGCCTTGACTCTTGTAATCTTCCATTATATCCTTTATGCCTTGTAGTGTTTCTTTCCTTATAGGGTATTGATTAGTAAATGGCCAGAGGTTTTGAGGAGTATGCTTGAATCTTGATTGGAGGTGCATTGTGAATTTTGCCAATAACAGTTGGAGATTCTGCCCATAAGAAAGGTGGTAGCTGATTCAATAGGGACAAATGTTTCCAGAATTGGCTCTAGCAGCTACTATCAGAGTCGGAACAAACAAAAGATCTCAAAGTGCCATTTAATACACCTGGATGGTTACTTTGATGATTACTGTCAATTTCTAGATTATTTTCCTCTTTGGAGAGAAAAATATTTTAGCACAATACTTCTCTTATAACTTTCAACCTAATAAGTGGACAAGAACACAGGAAATAAGGAGAAAAGTGTGTCTCTCTCAAAGTGTCTAAACAAAATGAAAAGTTCAGAAACAGAATCCTCTAGAGGTTCATTAAAGAGTCTCTACTATCTGAATGGTTTTAGTACTAGGAAGCAGGGTCTGTTTTTAGTAGTGGGGTTGAGCACCAACAGTGTAGCTCTGTTGCCAGTTTAGGACTGCAAGAGATTTGTCTCCAATCTGGAGAGATGTTTCTCCAAACCAATTAAGAAGAAGGACTGGGAAGAGTGCTATAATTCCTCAGATCCCTGTCATTAAGAATTAGGAGTTTGCTTTGAGGTCTGAAGGCACTTAAAGTGCTTATTTGTAACAATCTCTTTGCCAATGACCTGGATCCTTGTAATAAGAGCAGAAACTAGGAGGACTTGGTTTCATTTAGGGGGCTTCATTTGCTGAAGCTGAAGATTAAGAATTTTGATGATCTCCTTTGGAGATGACTCATGTAGAATATGAGAGAGCTGATTTGTCAGAGTAACCAAATCTGGAGTGGACATAGTTTCTCATTCCTTCCTGGTCCTTTTTTACCAGAAAGGAAAAGTCTGACTTCAACATACAGTTAAAAGCTAGTTGGGTGGAACCAACATCTGACAGAGACCAGAATTAAAAAAAAAAAAAAAAGACAACAATCAAACAATCAACTGTTCATAGTAGTAGTTAATGGTAGGTTCAGCAGATTTTCTTGTTCAAGTGTAAATTTTCTTCCAATCAACAGGCATTTAAAAAGCCCTAGGAATTGCTTGCTGAAGTTACCTAATGATTGTTGACTGATCATTTAATAAACTAGTAGGCTGGTTTCCAAGTTGTAATTCTAGATCCTTCAGGATTTTCCCAATTAGTAGTTTTCATTCAATACTGGCACTTGTTTTCACTGAGAAGCAAATGAATAATCTGATATAAGTCAGAGAAACAATGTCTGAATGACTATATTAAATTATTCAGCAAACATGAGAAATTTCTTAAGTTATTTTGGAAAAATGTTTGACTATGGCTCACAGTTCAGCTTTAGTCCAGTGAATCTAAGAAATGAAGGGTTTAGCCTCTGGGTCCTCAGAACTTTAATTTTGAAGGAACAGATTCTGATAAGTTTAGAGGAAAAGGGAATGGAGAAAGTTTCAGAGAAAGTAGGAAGCTTGCTGGGAGCATTAGTGTGGTGAACTTGAGGGTATTGCAATGGTATAGAAAGAATAAAGGAAGATGACACCTGAGACAGAAAAACTCAGGAAGAAGAGCTCTAGGTATCAAGGTCCATTTTGTTTTTCTTAAATTTTTTTTTTTTTGGTCCAAATCTTAAAATCTGATTTTGAAGAAAGGCAATTTCTGGTTCCTGATAATGTTGGGGAATTTCAAAATGGAAATAAGCATTGCACTCACTTTTGAAAAGTTTTGAGCTGTTTTAGCGCAATTCGGTTTTAAGGAAATTAAGCACGGGGATTTCACAAGTTCCCCACAGTAGGCACTAATATCCTAAATTGCCTTTAGTCAGGCAAGTTTATTTTAGTTCGAAATATTCATGAGGAAAGATCTCAGTTTTTAAACATAGTCATTGTGAAGGGAGCACCCTCAAAATACTTAGATAACTGAGATCCCAGTTTCTAGAGGCCTTTCCATCTAAACAAAGAACAATTTTCAAACAGCCTACAGGACAAACAACTTAATTCAAAGAGCTTGCAAGCTGAACCCAGCCTATCTAATGGAGACAGTTTGGTCTCAGAAGAGCCAAGCCAAAGATCTTTTTTTTTTTTTTTTTTTTTTCAGCCAGTGTCTAGAACACAGCTTTCCAAAGGAGTAGGCTAAAGGCTAAGAACCAGGCATGATTTCAGTTCAAAAAGGAATGGGTCAAGACTGGACAGCTTCAAGAGAAGCAAGCCCTGTTCTGAATAGAATAGGCTATAGGCAAACCAGTTTCAGGGAAACAGTGTGATCTTGAAATCAGACTAAACAGCCAAATGAGTACTCAGAGACAGAATAAGACCTTAACCAGAAAGGTAAAATCTTAAATGGATCCCCAGTAAAGTTTGGAGAGGTTTAAATGTAAGGAACACAAGAGTTTGGATCCAGGAGGAGGATGTACCTTCAAACAGCAAGCTCACTGAGAAAAAAGGAGTGAGTGACAATGGTCTCAATCATGAATACTGGACTTTTTTTGCTTACCAGCCCCCAAGTTGTGAGAGGTCCCTGTACAGGCCTCCAAAACATTGAGTTGAAACAATATATAACCAGGTATTTCTCCAGCAATGATGAATTTATTTGGAATAAGTAGAGAATTGCACAGGGCTTCCCTGGGTGGTTTAGTAGTAAAGAATCTTTGCTAACAAAGAACTCGTAGATTCCATCCCGGGGTCAAGAAGATGCCCTGGAGAAAGAAAAGTCTTGGATATGACTTACAGAATAGACAACAACAAAAAAGAATTGCAGTTCAGGATCTGCAACCATGGTGCGTGAGTGTGTGCAAGTTGCTCGTCATGCCTGATTCTTTGTGACCCCATGGAGTGTAGCCCACCGGGATCCTCTGTCCATGTAATTTCACAGGCAAGATTACTGCAGTGGGTTGCCATGCTCTCCTCCAGGGGATCTTCCCAACCCAGGAATAAAACCCACGTCTCCTGCACTGCAGGCAGATTCTTAACCACTAACTTCTTCTGATGAGCCACATACAAGTCACCACATGGAAAGGGAAAGAAAACACTTTCATAGAGGGGAAAAAGAAGCTGGGAGAGATATAATAAACAAAGTCCATCCATGGTTTTTCACTGCTGAGTATTTGCAAGGAAAGAAGAGTCTCTTTTCTTCTTATTGGGCTTTTCTATTGTAACAGTGTGGGAGAGCATCTCATTCTGGTCTCCTAACTCCACTGAACTCAGGCTTCTGTTTATTAATTTTTTTCAAGATCATGGTTTGAAAGAAAACAACAAAGATCTATAAAGCAATTATCATTAAATTTAAAAAAAAAGATCATGAAATGAGTAGAACTGACCCTCTCCAATACAAGTGGGATCAGTTGAAAGATTGAGTAGCCAAATGATTGACCCTCTAGAGAGTAAAGGGAACTCCTCCTACCTGGCTGCCTTAGAGCTGGAACATGAGTTTATTAATGCCTTCAGACTCAAAGTGAAATATAGGCTCATCTTGAGCCTACTCTATTGACTCTCCTGGGCCTATAGCTTTCTGGCTGCTACTCTTGGGACTATAAATGGTTCTGTTTCTTTAAGAATCTTGACTAACACAGAGTTTTATACCAAGAATGATTAAAGAGAAACAGATTTGTAAGGATAAGTTTTCTAATATGATTCAAGGGTTTCTAGAATTGGCTCTCAACTTTTATTATATTTAAAGATATAAATGACTTTATTTCCAGTATTAAGAGAGATCATTGGTAGTCTACAGTATGATCTAGCAATGGAAGTACACAAAATGTCATCATTGGATAATTCTATTCAAGTTTTTTTGAAACAAGGAGCTGGATAACCGTGCATTTGGTACTTTGGGATTTTTTTGTTTTTTTTTCAAACTAATTGTCAGTGAGACTGACTGGTTGCTCTGAATGTCACTGGACAAAGTAGGAAAAGAAATGAATGAAGTTAGGGATTTTATTTCTAAGGTCAAGAGCTACATGAAGACCTGAAAACTTATGTGTGTTCCCTGGAAAGAGACTCTTACCTTTGATTGACACAGGACTGAGAATATTGAAAACCTATCCCAGAATTCCTTCCTGCCAATGGATAGATTTCAATGTAAATTAAATTTCCAGCCTCACAGTGTCCACTGTGAATGTGATGGCATTAATTTGTAAAGAATGGGATCTTATAAGCTGGAGGGGATTTGTGGGAAGATTCCAATAAATATGGAGATATCAAGCCCCTAAATTCTGATGAGTCTTATTTGCCATGGAAGAGGCCTGCCTATTCCCGGTGGAAGGAGACTTCACACATCCTGAGTAGAGTGCCTCTCTACCATGTCTGAAAAGATGATCTCTGCATTCCCTGAGGAAATTGTAATGACCTCCCCAGAAGCAGTTGTTAGGCAAGACAATGAAGGTTGCCCTCAGGATTCAGCTCCCCTCCCCCAGCTTTCTTTACTTCTAGGCCTATAACTATACTCAAGACTCAGCAGGCTTTTAAAAGTGCAGAACAAATTGTATCCCATGAAGAAGTACACTAGCACTTCAAAAAACTTTTCAAGTTTTCTAATTTACACCAACAGAAGTTTGACAAACACATCTGAGAATGGATGAGTGTGGGATATTGGAAAAACATAGTTGGACCAGGCTGAATTTTCTGATATGGGCTCTCTAAGCATCAGTCATTCAGTTCAGTCATTCAGTCATGTCCAACTCTTTGCAACCCCATGGACTGCAGCCCAGAGCTTACTCAAACTCATGTCCATCGAGTCGGTGAGGTCATCCAACCATCTCATCCTCTGTCCTCCCCTTCTCCTCCTGCCTTCTAACTCTCCCAGCATCAGGGTCTTTTGCAATGAGTCAGTTCTTCACCTCATATGGCCAAAATATTGTAGCTTCAGCTCTAGGTTCAGCATCAGTCCTTCCAATGAATATTCAGGACTGATTTCCTTTAGGATTGACTAGTTTGATCTCCTCGCAGTTCAAGGGACTGTCAAGAGTCTTCTCCAATACCACAGTTCAAAATTGTCAATTCTTCAGCACTCAGCTTTATTTATGGCATATTCTACATTTAACACTGCAACTTGGAGAGATACAAATAACTAACAGGTTGCTTGCCTAAAACGTAGATCATTAACAGATGGTCCATAATGAGTGAGTTAGAAATGGCTCAGAGACAGTGATCACCTCATGGACATTCTTCTGATTGGTTGTTGTTGAGGAGAGTGGCAATCAGCATCATCAACCTTCTGGTTTCAACCAGTCTGGGGCCCACTTGCTTGTGGTCAGCATATCATTATTTTTTTCCACCTGGAAAATCCCGTGGACAGAGGAGCCTGGTGGGCTACAGTCCATAGGGATGCAGAGGCAGACATGACTGAGCAACTGAGCACAGTGAGGGTTTCAGTATCCTCAAAACAGCTCAAAGATATTGTTATCTATATGTTTTGAGGGGAACCAGGACCTAGACCCAAGGCTGCACTATTGCTTCCTGACTGTTCTTTCCTTGTCTTCCAATCTCCTCCCTTCCCTAATTAGCAGCTGTTTCTCAGAAAAGGTCTTGATTAAATATCCTGTAATCAAGAAATGGGGAACACATGAAGGCTTTTGTGCCCCAAAGCCTCACAAGGACCTGCTCAGATTCAGGATCTGTCTTGATTTAATATAGGAGAAGTGATTCAAAGGCTTAGCAAGATTGGGATTTTAGAATAGATCTGTATTTTGGAAACCACTCACCCACATTGGAAAGGTGCAGAGACACAACTGTTCACGGGGTCCTCAAAGCAAGAATATTGAAGTGGTTTGCCATTCCCTTCTCCAGTGGACCACATTCTGTCAAACCTCACCACCATTACCTGCCCTCCCCGCGGGAATGGCTTAGTTTCATTGAGTTAGACAAGGCTGTGGTCCTAGTGTGATTAGATTGACTAGTTTTCTGTGAGTATGGTTTCAGTGCCTGCCCTCTGATGCCCTCTTGCAACACCTACCATCTTACTTGGGTTTCACTTATCTTGGGTGTGGGGTGTCTCTTCACGGCTGCTCCAGCAAAGCACAGCTGCTGCTCCTTACCTTGGATGAGGGGTATCTCCTCCTGCCACCCTTCCTGAGCTTCAACATGGGATGGCTCCTCTAGGCCCTCCTGTGCCCACACAGCCACAACTCCGTGGACGTGGGCCCTCTTCCAACAACGCAAGAGAAGACTCTACACGTGGACATCACCAGATGGTCAACACCGAAATCAGATTGATTATATTCTCTGCAGCCAAAGATGGAGAAACTCTATACAGTCAACAAAAACAAGACCAGGAGCTGACTGTGGCTCAGATCATGAACTCCTTATTACCAAATTCAGACGCAAATTGAAGAAAGCAGGGAAAACCGCTAGACCATTCAGGTATGACCTAGATCAAATCCCTTATGATTATACAGTGGAAGTGAGAAATAGATTTAAGGGCCTAGATCTGATAGATAGAGTGCCTGATGAACTATGGAATGAGGTTTGTGACATTGTACAGGAGACAGGGATCAAGACCATCCCCGTGGAAAAGAAATGCAAAAAAGCAAAATGGCTGTCTGGCGAAGCCTTACAAATAGCTGGGAAAAGAAGAGAAACAAAAAGCAAAGCAGAAAAGGAAAGATGTAAGTATCTGAACACAGAGTTCCAAAGAATAGCAAGAAGAGATAAGAAAGCCTTATTCAGCAATCAATGTAAAGAAATAGAGGAAAACAACAGAATGGGAAAGACTAGAGATCTCTTCTAGAAAATTAGAGACACCAAGGGAACATTTCACACAAAGATGGGCTCGATAAAGGACAGAAATGGTATGGACCTAACAGAAGCAGAAGATATTAAGAAGCAATGGCAAGAATACACAGAAGAACTGTACAAAAAGGATCTTCACGACCCGGATAATCACGATGGTGTGATCACTCATCTAGAGCCAGACATCCTGGAATGTGAAGTCAACTGGGTCTTAGAAAGCATCACTACAAACAAAGCTAGTGGAGGTGATGGAATTCCGGTAGAGCTATTTCAAATCCTGAAAGATGATGCTGTGAAAGTGCTGCACTCAATATACCAACAAATTTGGAAAACTCAGCAGTGGCCACAGGACTGGAAAAGGTCAATTTTCATTCCAATCCCTAGGAAAGGCAAGGCCAAAGAATGCTCAAAGTACTGCACAATTGTATTCATCTCACATGCTAGTAAAGTAATGCTCAAAATTCTCCAAGCCAGGCTTCAGCAATACGTGAACCGTGATGTTCAAGCTGATTTTAGAAAAGGCAGAGGAACCAGAGATCAAATTGCCAACATCTGCTGGATCATGGAAAAGCAAGAGTTCCAGAAAAACATCTGTTTCTGCTTTATTGACTATGCCAAAGCCTTTGACTGTGTGGATCACAATAAATTGTGGAAAATTCTGAAAAAGATGGGCATACCAGACCACCTGACCTGCCTCTTGAGAAATCTGTATGCAGGCCAGGAAGCAACAGTTAAAACTGGACATGGAACAGACTGGTTCCAAATAGGAAAAGGAGTACATCAAGGCTGTATATTGTCACCCTGCTTATTTAACTTCTGTGCAGAGTACATTATGAGAAACGCTGGACTGGAAGAAACACAAACTGGAATCAAGATTTCCGGGAGAAATATCAATAACCTCAGATATGCAGATGACACCACCTTTATGGCAGAAAGTGGAGAGGAACTAAAAGCAGCCCACTAGGCTCCTCCGTCCATGGGATTTTCCAGGCAAGAGTACTGGAGTGGGTTGCCATTGCCTTCTCCAATAGAATAGACCTTATAGTGACCTTATAGTGGTCACTGAATTGGAAAAGTGATGATCAAGTATAAATGAACCTAGAGGACCAAATGTCAGCTGCTGCTGCTGCTACTGCTGAGTCGCTTCAGTCATGTCCAACTCTGTGCGACCCCATGGACAGCAGCCCGCCAGGCTCTGCAATCCCTGAGATTCTCCATGCAAGAACACTGGGATGGTTTGTCATTTCCTTCTCCAATGCATGAAAGTAAACAGTGAAAGTGAAGTCGCTCAGTCGTGTCCGACTCCTTGTGACCCCATGGACTGAAGCTCACCAGGCTCCTCCGTCCATGGGCTTCTCCAGGCAAGAGTACTGGAGTGGGGTGCCATTGCCTTCTCCCCAGATGTCAGCATCAACCACCAAATGCCAGGTGAGTGTGATTCCTATCAATGGACCATAGGATGAAACCAGTAATCAGAATCGTCTGACTCATAGAGACCTATAAAACTGGCTAGTTGATTCTGGAGTTCCTAGAAGCAAAACAGAAAATCTATTAAAATATCACTTGATCTGTAAAAGCAGAAAAGCTCTAGAACAAGCGAACAAAAAGTCTGAGTGCTAAGTTTCTTCAGTCATATTTGACTTTTTGTAATCTTATGGATTATAGCCTGCCAACCTCCTCTGTCTGTGAAATTCTCCAAGCAAGAATACTGGTTGCCATGACTTCCTCTAGGGAATACTTCTGACCCAGGGATCAAACTCTTATTTCTTATATCTCCTTCACTGGTAGGTGGGTTCTTTACCACTAGTACCACCTCTAAGCTGAATTAAAAACAGATTTCTGAGCCAGTTTACAGACCCAGAATATTTGAATGAAGAGAACATTGAGTACCCTTGAGGAGTATCCTTGGTACCTTACTAAAAATGTATCATTCATCTTTCTCCAAGCCTTACTCAGGGACCTATGAGCTTTACCAGGGTAATTGTGCTCTGGGGAGAAGGAAATCATCAGACTTTGGAGGAAAGTGGCTCTGAACTAACACTAATGCCAGGAAACCCAAAACATCACTTATTGTCTTTCAGTCAAAGAAGGGATTTATGGAAGTCTGATGGCCAATGGAGTTTTAGTTTAAGTCTGTCTCATAGTGGGCCAAGTGTATCTCCCAACCTATCTTGGGCTTATTTCCTCAGTTCTGAAATGCATAATTGGATTAGATATACTCATAAAATGGCTTTGTTCCCTGACCTATGAACTGAGGGCTCTTATGGTTGAAAAGGCCAAGTGGAAGCTGCTTTAACTGTCTCTTTCTAGGAAACTAATAAGCCAAAAGCAATTCTGAAGTGATTGCAAATCAAGAGCTTAAAGTATGCAAGGATGGTGATTCCTACCATATCCCTACTAGATTTGCTTGTGAAGCCTCTGTAAAAGACAGTGATGGATCTTGGAAAATAACCATGGATCATCATAACCATAACCAGGTTGAGACTCCAAATGCAGCTGCTGTACCAGATGGTGCTAGTACTAAAGAATCCACCTGCCAATGCAGGAGACATAAGAGATTCAGGTTCAATCCCTGGATTGGGAAGAGCCCCTGGAGAAGGAAATGGCACCCCACTCCACTACTCTTGATAGAAGAATCCCATGGACAGAGGAGACTGGTGTGCTACAGTCCATGGGGTTGCAAAGAGTAGGACATGACTAAACATCTAAGCAAAAATTGTACCAGAAATTGTTTCACTGCTTGAGGAAATTAATGCATCCCCCTGTTTCTAAACTGCAGCTATGGACCTGGAAATTTTTTTCTCCATGCATGTCAGTAGGATCATCGGAAACAGTTTATTTAGAGCTGGCAAGGCCAGAAATACATTTTCCCTGTCCTAACTCAAAAAGTCTATCAGCTCTCCAATTCCATGCCATAATTTAGTTTCCAGAGATCATGATCATTTCCCTTCCACAAGGTATCATGCTGGCTTATTACACTGATGACATTACACTGACTAGACCTGGTGACAACGAAGTAGCAACTACTCCAGACTTATTGTTAAGAGTGAGACAGTCAATTCCTAGGCAGGTTGATAAGAAGTCCGGAGTCTTGGAGGAGGAGGAGAAGGAGGGGGAGGAGACAGGAGTCTGGGGCCCTCAAAGAGGAGATAGGGGTCTGGAATTCTCAAGGAGGAAAGGACAAACATCATTTTTCTCTCTCTCTCTCCCTTTCTCTACATTCCTTAGTCTTAGTCACATAAAATATTTTTTTCTTTATGCCGGAACTGATGATTACACGACAAATGACTCAGTTTAAACTCTGTACTAAGGATTATATAACAGCAATGTATCCTGCCTGAGGACAGTTTCTCCTTCCCTACAACCTTCTGGCTAATGCTTTTAACTTAAAATGTAAATTATGAGAGTGGGTCTAGTAAGATCTTTACAACCTTGAAACATTCTTTTTATTTATAATAATAACTAATTCAAAAATTATATAACTCCCTTGCTAACACTAGCAAGGGGGGCACTCTCCATTCCCCTTCTAATGTCTATGTCAGAAGCTTTCTGTGTCCCTTTTCATACTTTAACAAAACTCTGCTACACAAAAGCTCTTGAGTGATCAAGCCTGGTCCTTTGTCCCGAAGCTAAATTTTCTTCTTCGAGATCACAAATCCAACACTGTTCACCCTGAGCTATCAAGAGACTTGCCTGACAGAGTGTGGGGAAAAATACTACAAAAAGTCAGGATAAGTTGTTATATCTGTTATATAACCAGAAAAGAGGAACAACACCTAGAGGATCTCTCTTGAATTTGGAGGCAGCATATTCCTCACTTGGGTGTGTTACTCTGGTCTATTCAATGAGTAATCTCCAAAGCTGCTAGTTTTGAGTGAGGCCCAGAACAAGGGAAGAGTTCTCAACAGACTTAGGCTGCCATGCAAGCTGTGTGGCTGCTTGGTCCATATGATCTAGCAGACCCAATTGTATTTGAAGTGGCAGTGGCAGAGAGGGATGCTGTTTGGAGAGTTTTGCAGGCCTATAGGGATATACCCTGGATAAAGAAATGGCAACCCACCCCAGTATTCTTGCCTGGAGGATTTCATGGACAGAGGAGCCTGGTGGGCTGTAGTCCATGGGGTCACAAAGAGTCAGATACAACTGAGCAACTAACACAGACATATACATAGGAATATAGGTGGATCTCATTGCAGGATCTCAAGATTTTGGAGCAAAGCCCTGCTATCCTCTGTGAATTATTATCCTTCTGACAAAGAGTTGTTGGCCTGCCATTAGCTATTGGGCAATAGCAGAGACTAGACATTAAACCATGGGCTGCCAAGTTGCCTGATGGCTGCCTATCATGAAATGGGTATAATCTGACCCGCCAAGCTGTAAAGTTAGACTCCATCTTTGAATGGAAATATACATGATAAGATTTGAGCTAGCTTTGAAGGCACAAGTAAGTCACACGAAAAAGTGGCCCAAATGTTTATGATTCCCACTTCCACTACAGTTTTCTCTCTCCCAGCCCACACTTTTGACCACTGGAAAAATTTCCTTAAGATTGGTTGAAAATCTTTGGGGCCTGATTTATAGATGTTTCTGCATGATAGACAGGCACCACCTTTAAGTAGACAACTTCAGCATTACAATCCTTTTCTGAGACAATCATGACAGATAGTGGTGAAGGGAAATCTTCCCAATGGATAGAACTTTGAATGGTTCACCCAATTGTCCACTCTTCATGAAAGGGGAAATGATCAATCATGAGGGTATATACTGATTCATGAGCTGTGGCCAGTGTTTGGCTGGATGGTCAAGGATTTGGAAGGAACATGATTGGATAATTGGTGACAAGGAAATGTAGAGAAGGAGTATGTTGGGAGACATCTCTGAATGCAAAGACAATATGTTCCATTTGAATGGTCATCAAAGAGAGCATTTCAATAATCAAGTGGATAGAATGACCCATTCTGTGGATATCAGTCAACATTTTTCTTCAGTCATCCCTATCATTGGCCAATGGACTCAGGAACAAAATGGCCATGATATCAGGGATGGAGGCTATGCATGCATTTAGCATCACGGACTTGTGTTTGCTAAAGCCAACCTGAATTCCGTCACCACTGAGTGTCCAGTCTGCCAGCAGAAGAAGCCAACACTGAGCCCTTGATACTGGCACCATTCCTTGGGGTGGTTATCTAACTACCTTATGGCAGGTTGATCATATTTGTCAGCTTCTATCTAGGAACAGTTCAGAGAAGGCAATGGCGCCCCACTCCAGTACTCTTACCTGGAAAATCCCGTGGATGGAGGAGCCTGGCAGGCTGCAGTCCATGGGGTCTCTAACAGTTGGGACAGTCAGCATCTGATTCTGATTGAAACAGATGCTTACTCTGGATACAAATTTGCTTCCCTTGCAGGCAATGCCTCTACCAAAACTCTTATCTATGGGCTTTCAAAATGCCTTATCCACCATCCTGATATTTTACACAGTGTTTCTTCTGAGTAAGGAATTCACTTCACAGCAGAAAAAGTATATCAATGGGATCATAATCATGAACTTCACTGTTTACCATGTTAGAAGGGTAGAATGGCTTTTTGGAAACTTGGTTACAATACCAGCTTAGTGGAAATACTTTCAAAACTGAGGTGAGGTTCTCCAGAGTCTACACATGCTCTGAATCGCCATCCAGTATATGGTACTGTTTTTCCCACATGCAGAATTAATGGGTCCAGAAATCAAGAAATGAGTGGCACCATTTACTTTTACCCCTACAGGCATATGCTCACAAAATTTTTGCTCCCTCTTACCATGACCTTATGCTCTGCTGTCTTAGAGGTTTTAGTTCTAAAAGAAGGAATACTTCCACTATACATCAATGTTTCCATTAAACTGAAAGTTAAGATTTGCTAGACCAGTTTGGGTTCCTCAGGCCTCAAGTCAACAGGAAAAAAAGGGAAATAATGTATTGTCTGGGGTGATTGGTCCTGACCATCAAGGGGAAACTGGACAACTACTCTACACTACAGGTAAGGAAGAATACATCGAGAATATAGATTTCTTAGAGCATCAAATAGTAGTACCATGTTTTGTGAGTATGGCCAGTGGGAAACTACAGTCCTGTCCAAGCAGGACTAAAATAGCTCTGACTCACTAGGAATTCAGACATAACGGTGTGAGTCACCCTACCAGGTAAAGAACCACCCCTAGCTGAGATGCATGCTGAAAGCAGAGGGAATACAGCATGGGTAATAGAAGAAGACAGTATAAATACCAGCTTTGAGCATACAACCAGTTACAGAAATAAGGACCTCTTCATTATGTTATGACTGTGTTGGATGGTGTGTGTGTGTGTGTGTGTGTGTGTGTGTGTGTGTGTGTGTGTGTAGAAAATAGCTTTGTTTTCAGACCTCTCTTATTCTCTTACTATGTGATATGAGAGGTGCTGATTTTATATTATAGTATAAAAAAAAATAAGTATTGTCAAATCTATATTATAGTATTTAAGTTATGGGATATCAAGAAAATTAAACATCACTCAAGAAATTTTCCTCTGGGGAAAGAGTTAGTACATTTTAAAATTATATGCAGCATAGCTATATCATATTAGGTAGAATTATGACCTAATCATTATCTTTCTTTGGAGATTAAGTACCGTTTAAGGAGATGCTTATGGGTGCCATATTGACAAGGGGTGGTCTTATGATAGCTAAATTGGGTCAACTTGACTGGGTCCCCAGGGTGCCCAGACATGTGGTCAAACATTATTCTAGGTGTGTCTGTGAAGCGGTTTTTAGGTGAGATTAACATTTGAATTAGTGAATAGAGTAAAGTGACTGTCCTTTTTAATATGGGTCAACATTATCCAATCTTAAGAAGACCTGAATAGAACAAAAAAATTGATCTTCCAGAGAATAAAGGAATTTCTCCATGCCTTGTTGCCCTCAAGCTGGGACACTGCTTTTTTTTCCTACCTTCTGACTCAAGCTGAAATATCAGTTCTTCCTAGATCTTGAGTTTACCAAAATTTGGACTTTAAATACACTACCCACCCTCCTGGTTTTCACCTTGCATACAGCAGACCTTGAGACTTGCAGGCCTCTATAATCACATGAGCAAATTTCTTATATTCTCCTTCTCTCGCTCTCTCTCTTCTATTTGCTCTGTTTTTTCTGGAGAGCTCTGACTAATACAGAGGAGGCTAATAGTTTTTGTTTTCCTTGAAATCATTCCAGTTTGTTCATCAAACTTTGTAGACTTTTTTTCTCTCCTCTAGTGAGAACTGCATAAGACATTATATCAATTAAGCTCTATATGCTAAATATTGATAGGGATTTCATGGCTATCCCTTAACTATAAGTTAGAGTTTAGCTGAATCATATGAATATGCCAAAATATAATCATTTATAAAACTAGAAATCTCAGATCTTCTTTGTAAAGAGTCCTAGTTACTTTTCCAAATGTGATGAATCATTCTAACTATAAATGTGAACTTGGCAAATGATTAGCAGAATTAATGTCTCCACTTCTCTTTGGCCTCAGAAATCTTTAAATTTTGCTAGAATTGACTGAATGGGAACTGAGGTTATGTTGAAACTTGTTAGGGCAAATGTGATGTCAAGGGAACTTCATAGCAAGGAGCTTATGGCTCTCAGGTGGCTCAGAGGGGAAAGAATTTCCCTGCAACATAGGAGATGCAGGAGACATGGGTTCGATCCCAGGGTAGGGAAGATCCCTGGAGGAGGGCATGGCAACCCCCTCCAATATTCTTGCCTGGACAGAGAAGCCTGGTGGGCTACAGTCTTTAGAGTCTCAAAGAGTCAGACATGACTGGGCAACTAAGCAGCAGCATGCCTTGCTTTGCCCAACTCGTGCTGCCTTCTATCCTTGACTGTGAATAATAACACACTTTCAGTCTCTTTATTGTCCTGGTCCATATTTTAAGTAACTCCTAGAAAGAATTCATTTGGTCTTTTATTAAAGACTAAGTGCTCCTGTGATTTGGTATTATACAGCTGCTGTGGGAATGAAGCATTATCTCTCCCATTTGTGAAGCTATCCCATCCTTCACTCTCTTAGCTGTTGCAAATGTCTGATGAAATCCTGAGCTTATTGTCAGATGCAAAAAAGTCTCTAAGCTCTCAAATTTCTTTCTATACATTTCCTGGGACATGTGTAGGTTTAAATAACTCAATTTCCTATTCATCATATTTTTAAGCACTAAAAATGTAACCCAGTTGACTGGAGTTGGAAACAAGAGTGAACCATTTTGAGAGGATGTTTTTCCTTCTACATCAAAGTATATGGTTATACCTCATACTTTAAAAAAGAAAGTAAGAGCTAGAAGTTGATCATTGATTAACAGAAGAGTTTGGGTAAAAAAATAAATTGTCAACAAAATATCTCTAAATATTGATAATGATAGGATTTTAAAATTTTTTTAAAAAAAACAACTGTGCTCTTCTTTCTATTTTGCTTGCTCTTTCTTCCATGACTATTTCCACCCAAAACTTCAAAAAAGTGGTTTCATATGTGTATAAATTTGTGTGTGTATATATATATACACACACACACACACAATATACATATATATATACATTGGATTGAAACTTTAGTTGGCAAGATGATTACTAAAAATTCATGTTTCTGTTGTAATTTTATAGGTTTACCTACACTTAAGGTGCTATAATGGGCTTCCCAGGTGGCTTAACTGGTAAAGAATCCGTCCACAATGCGGGAGACCTGAGTTCGATCCCTGTGTTGGGAAGATCCCCTGGAGAAGGGAAAGGCTACCGACTGCAGTATTCCGGCCTGGAGAATTCCATGGACTATATAGTCCATGGGGTCACAAAGTAGGACAGAATTGAGCAACTTTCACTTTCTAACTTCTTTCTTTCTAAGGTGTTATAATAAACCATATCTTTTGACAAAATTTATGAGCCCTTGACAAAGTGGATTGTCAAGCATTATTTATCTGTTTTATATATTTCAATTGACCCAACATTTTTAATTAATTTGATAAAATTTACCAATGACCTTGAACTAAGATGAAGATGTCATTGTGTTTATTTTCACCAGATATTTCTCAAGCAGCCACAGTGTATTTAGAAGGCAGGAAAATGTCATTCTGTTTGAGATATAACATTAAACCTGACACTATATAGTGCTGGACTCTCAGCAATGTTATTCGATGGTGGCAATTCAAACTATCACAGCAATGAAAATTGTCATAAAAAAACAGTAGGTATTCTAAGAGTGACTGACAAAGTACTGCCTGTCAGCATGTATTCAAATCATATATTGTTAACTTTATTAATAGAACTTGTAGAAGTCTTTTCAGTATTGACCTCTGCAAGTGACAGTCACTGTTTTATGTTCTCTCTTTTTATTAGACAACATATGCTCCATTTGGACAAATAGTGGTAGAAATACTTGTAGAACAAAATGACTAAAGGGAAATAATCTAGTGCTTTAAATTAGAGTGACCTTTAAAAAAGATTTTAAATGCCCAGCTCAATAAGGATTTGTCCTTCATCATTACCCAAGGTCTTAGTGTGATTTGACAATAAACTTATTAACAAAATTAATAGTAGGTTATGCAGTCGGGGAAAATAATAATTTTATGTAGTTTATATTGGGTAGATTAAGACTAACTATAAATTCTTTGTATATCACATGTACACAGATGTTTTATAAAATTAATTGAAATGGCATACATAATTTCCAGGCAATAAACCTTCACATCTTTGTAGTAAAGCAATATTAATGTATCAGCCTCTTGTGCCAGGGATAGGAAGCCAAAAAGAAAATAAGAAAGCAATCATGTCTAGAAAGGCAATCAATATGTGTCCACATTTACTCAGTTGTTATCTAAATCAGGATAGGTTCAAGATCTATTAGTGGCTGGAGTTATTCATCGCACTCCTCTTTTTTTCTTAAGTATAAAGTATTCACAAAGCATTATCTGCCTTTCATGGTAGTCTCCCTGCCCCTCCCCACCCCCACCGCCACCCACATCCCTTCCCCACCCCCGCCACCCTCTGACACACACACAAAACCTAAAGTGTGCTAGAATGGACACAGTTAAGAAATCCAGTCAGTTCTGAAGGGCATATTAGGGATGACAGACTCTGATTTTGATTTCTCTCAGACTCTAATCCTCTTTAAAAAGTATCACACATGTTGTTTTGTAATACTTCAGGGAACCCAAAAAAAAAAAAAAAAAAAAGAATTTAATGAACACATCAACCGAGCAGCATTTTGTTTTTGAATCAGAGGGAAAAGCTGTGCCACTAATGAAAATTACAAAAGTGTTGACTGATTCGTTTTTGTCGTAAACACATTGCAGCATTAGCAGAAAGGTTAACAGGAAAGAAACAGCTATAAGATGATGCTCACTATCCTATCATAAGATTACAAATGATTGTTCTTTGGGAGCAGACAGCAATCAGTCAGTGGAAAATTATGTGACTATTATGAATGATTCTCAATAATACTTTTAAGCTTAAGGCCTAAGATAATGAAAACGTTTCCTAGGATTAACAAGCCTGGCTAAGGTGAACTTTACAAAATGAAAGGTGGAAGAAAAGTAAATGAATTATCTCCCTGAAGAAAGATACATCTTCACTAAAGATTAAAGAGGTTATGAATTTAAAACACTTACAGTGATGTTTACTATTTTGCTTTAGTTTCCCATAAAAGAAGGACAGGATAGGTAGATAGATAAATGATAGATGTTTATAAATACATACACATATATATTTGAGTTTTTCTTTAAGTTTGGTAGTGTTCCTAAAATTTTAGATATTGTGCATATAAATACATTCAATACACATGAGTACAACAAGAGCCTTATAAATGAAAATATTTAATCCTAATTGTTACCAATTGTTACCAATGAGACCTAAGCCATCTCATATTGGAAAGGTAATTAGCCTACTCCTGAGTACACTGTATCTTCTCTAATTCTGAGAGAGTTCACTTACCACTGACAGTTCTCAAAGAATTTCTATTTTAGCTTGTTCTTCTAATCTCTTTATAATACACTAGAGTTAAGGAGATTTTAATCTCCTTAAAATACCTTCAGTTCAGTTCAGTTGCTCAGTCGTGGCCGACTCTTTGTGACCCCATGAACTGCAGCACACTAGGACTCCCTGTCCATCACCAACTCCTGGAGTCCACCCAAACCCATGTCCATCAAGTCGGTGATGCCATCCAACCATCTCATCCTCTGTCGTCCCCTTCTCCTCCTGCCCTCGGTCTTTCACAGCATCAATATCTTTTCAAATGAGTCAACTCTTTGCATGAAGTGGCCAAAGTATTGGAGTTTCAGCTTCAGCATCAGTCTTTCCAGTGAACACCCAGGACTGATCTCCTTTAGGATGGACTGGTTGGATCTCTTTGCAGTCCAAGAGACTCTCAAGAGTCTTCTCCAACACCACAGTTCAAAAGCATCAATTCCTCAGCGCTCAGCATTCTTTATAGCCCAACTCTTCAGTGACTACTGGAAAAACTATAGCCTTGACTAGACGGACCTTTGTTGGCAAATAATGTCTCTGCTTTTGAATATGCTATCTAGGTTAGTTTCCTAACCTAGTTGCTATCTAGTTTCCTTCCAAGGAGTAAGCGTCTTTTAATTTCATGGCTGCAATCAGCATCTGCAGTGATTTTGGAGCCCCCCCAAAATAAAGTCAGCCACTGTTTCCACTGTTTCCATCTATTTCCCATGACGTGATGGGTGGGACTGGATGCCATGATCTTCGTTTTCTGAGTGTTGAGCTTTAAGCCAACTTTTTCCACTCTCCTCTTTCACTTTCATCAAGAGGCTCTTAAGTTCTTCTTCACTTTCTGCCCTAAGGGTGGTGTCATCTGCATATCTGAGGTTATTGAGATTTCTCCCAGCAATCTTGATTCCAGCTTGTACTTCCTCTAGCCCAGCATTTCTCATGATATACTCTGCACAGAAGTCAAATAAGCAGGGTGACAATATACAGCCTTGATGTATTCCTTTTCCTATTTGGAACCAGTCTGTTGTTCCATGTCCAGTTCTAACTGTTGCTTCCTGACCTGCATACAGGTTTCTCAAGAGACAGGTCAGGTGGTATGGTATTCCCATCTCTTTCAGAATTTTCCACAGTTTCTTGTGATCCACACAGTCAAAGGCTTTGGCATAATCAATAAAGCAGAAATAGATATTTCTCTGGAATTCTCTTGCTTTTTCCATGATCCAGCAGATGTAGACAATTTCATCTCTGGTTCCTCTGCGTTTTCGAAAACCAACTTGAACATCTGGAAGTTCACAGTTCATGTATTGCTCAAAGCTGGATTGGAGAATTTTAAGCATTACTTTACTAGGGTGTGAGATGAGTGCAATTGTGTGGTAGTCTGAGCATTCTTTGGCATTGCTTTTCTTTGAGATTGGAATGAAAACTGACCTTTTCCAGTCCTGTGGCCACTGCTGAGTTTTCCAAATTTGCTGACATATTGAGTGCAGCACTTTCACAGCATTATATTCCAGGATTTGAAATAGCTCAACTGGGATTCCATCATCTCCACTAGCTTTGTTCGTAGTGATGCTTCCTAAGGCCCACTTGACTTCACATTCTTTAGTTTTCTTGATTATCTGGACCCCCGATTGCATAAAGTACTCACTTCTTTCATGAAAAGCCAGTTTCTTATTTATCTTTTTTTTTTTAATTGAGTCCTTTTGGAATCTTCCTATTTTATATTCCCATGATACTCTGTTCTCTAGGCTTATGTTAAAAACTTTGTAAATAAAAACATCAAAATGTAATGGTACCAATATAAATTGCTTCCCTTGTGGCTCAGTAGTAAAGAATCTACCTGCAATTCAGGAGCCACGGGAGACATGTGTTCCATCCCTGGGTCAAGAAGATCCCCTGGGGAAGGGCACGGCAACTCACCTCAGTATTCTTGTTTGGAGAATCCCATGGACAGAGGAACCTAGTGGGCTATAGTCCATAGGATAACAAAGAGATGAACATGACTGAAGCAACTTATCATGCATGCACCACCATTAAAAATTATTTGTGCTATGTACTAAATGTGAAAAAGTGAAAGTGTTAGTTGCTCAGTCCTGTCTGATTCTTTGCGACGCCATGGAATGTAGCCTGCCAGGCTTCTCTATCCATGGGATTCTCTAGGCAAGACTAAAAGATTAGGTAGCCATTTTCTTCTCCAAGGAATCTTCCCTACCTAGTCACACGTAACGCCACTAAAATTTATTTCTCTTAGGTGCTAAATGTGCTATCAGTCAAAAAACTCAACTTTCAAACTGACAAGTAGCCATTTAAACATGTAAATGTTCAATAGTTTCAAATGAGAAGACAGAAAAATATCATACAGTGCGAGCATCATCCACCAATAACTGGATATTAAAATGTCAACATTGAGAAATGCCAATTTAATTATTAAAAAACTGTAAATTTTCAACCTGGTAAAATGGAGAGCATAATCTACATTTAGATTCAAAGAATGAAGAGAAGAAATTGTACACCATTCTCTTTTGTAATAAGTTCTTTGGCTGAAATGTTTAACTTTCTCAAATAAAATCAAGGAAAAAACCTATTTTTATTATAAATTTGTCAGCAAAGTTGAATCAATTTTAATACCATGACTGATTCATTAAGCTGAAGATTTTAACATAATTTAGACATAAGTTTTAAGAAATCTACATAGCTGTCTTGCTGATTTGAGGGGAAAAAAAGATTTAAAATTTAGTGTTTGCTCAGTATTATTTTTGATGAAAAACATCTATTAGTTATTTCAAAGATAAATGGAATTTTTATCAAATTATTTTTCTTGAAATAGTTTCTGTTAATAGATGGTGAGCTTTCCTCTTCCTTTATGTCTGATACCCCTCTAAAATATGTTCATCTACTCTGCCTCCTGAGAAATTGGTATACAGGTTAAGAAGCAACAGTTAGAACCAGACTGGTTCCAAATTGAGAAAGGAGTATGTCAAGACTGTATATTGTCACCTTGCTTATTTAGCTTATATGCAGAGTACATCATGCAAAATACCAGGCTGAATGAAGCACAAGCTGGAATCAAGGTTGCCAAGAGAAAATCAATAACCTCAGATACACAGATGACACCACCCTTACAGAAGAAAGCCAAGAGAAACTAAACAGCTTCTTGATGAAAGTAAAAGAAGAGAGTGAAAAAGTTGGCTTAAAATTCAACATTCAAAAAAGTAAGATCATGGCATCTGGTCCCATCAATTCATGGAAACAGTGACAGACCTTTATTTTGGGGGGGTTCCAAAATCACTGCAGATAGTGACTGCAGCCATGAAATTAAAAGACACTAGCCCCTTAGAAGAAAAGCCATGACCAACCTAGACAACACATTAAAAAGCAGAAACATATCTTTGCCAACAAAGATCCATCTAGTCAAAGCTATGTTTTTTCCAGTTTATGTCTTTTATGGGCTTCCCTGATGGCTCAGATGATAAAGAATCTGCGTTTAGGAGGTTCTTTATGATTTATGATTCTCCTGAATCTGAAATACAAGAGACCTGGGTTTGATTCCTGAGTTGGGAAGATCCTCTGGAGAATTAAATGGCAACCTATTTCAGAATTCTTGCCTGGAAAATTCCATACACAGAGGATCCTGACAGCCTACAGTCCTTGGGGTCTCAAAGAGTTGGACGCAACTGAGCAACTAACACTTTCACTTTTTGTCTTTTATAGAGTCATTACAGACACAGCTGTGTAAAATATTAAAGAAGATAAGGAATGGTGAATCACTCTTTCCAATTGCACTTGGGTAAATTTCTTATCATAAGTATAGTCATATTATTAATAATGCTTATCCTTACATGCATCAAAGACTAAAGGAAACTTAATGGTTAAGAAAATGTGATAGTATCCTCTAGTGATAATTGCTATGTTCTGATGCACACACATGCGTCTCTCAGGAACAAGGGTATACTGTTCAATATAATGTTGACTCAGTACAGGAAAGTCTTCTGTTGCTTTTACATCTGTAATCCACTAAACACACTCAGACTTGAATAAGGCTGGATTAGAAGAAGGTTAGTTGTTCAACACAGAGATCAGATTCTGAACATGGCTTTAGAACATTCTTAAAACTAATACAACTGTATTCAATGGCTGAAAGAACCATTGTTGTAATAAAGTAATAACAAGAACACCAGTATAGTACATATGCTAATAAGTGCAGTTGTTTTTAATTCTGTATTTTTTTTTCTTTTTTAGAAACTCCATTCAGATTGGTGTATCTACTGTGAATCAATGAGGCATAGCTAAATTTCTGGAATTCTCAGGGAGAGAGATGGTTTGGGTAATGAACTATAAAAGTATATATAATTGTGCTATTGGCAGCATATAATGTTTTAGCATAATGTAGAAGTCCTTTTTGTGCTACAGGTAAATGGGAAAATTCTTTTCAGTGTATAGGGAGTGAAAATTTGACTATCCAAATTGTAGGAAATAAAACGGCTTTTCTTTCTTTTACATTTTTTTGTTTGTTTTTGAGCCAAATGTCAGGAGCTGAAATAATTAAAAATAAATGTATTAAAGACAAAAAGAATAGCAGTGGAAATATATACCCACCACAGCAAAGATACTGGTAATAGGAAGAAGTCAGTAATTAAAAACCAAAAACAGAAAAAGAAAAGTTTCTGTCCACTTAATCCAGGAAAACCTAAGACATTTGATAACTTGGATTTTTTTGACAGCACAGGACGGTTCAACCAATTGACCTGGGATATAGGAGCTCTAGAAATACTTCTGAGCAAAATTCCATATACCTTCACTAAAGTTTGATTAAGCACTAAAGAGTGGATATTTTGTTTTTCATATATGGCATGTATCTGCTATTGACATCTAAATATGAAGCAATTTTTTCATTGCTTTAAAAAAATACTGCAATTGTTAAACTATATTGTTTGCTACTAGATTAGTGCAGCTTCTAGTAAAGAAAGTACATGTTTATATTAAACATATTCAGTGCATTGTGACACTGTCCTCCTATAACCAAGTCTTTCTAGGGTAAACGAGCCTGGGTATCATTGTGGGTGGAAAATGTTAGAAAATATATGGAATTTTTTATACTGTAAATGGAAACATGGATTCTCCCAGACATTTTCAGTCTGGGTTTTGATGGAATAATGACATGGAAACAAAAATTTTCACTTGGACTCACACTATTCCTGGACCACTGTGCCTTTGGTCTCTATGGATCAGCACACCAGCCTCCTACCTGTCTCTGAACAGTTTATGTCAGTGTCCCTGTTTTTCTTCCTGCATAGTTGATTCTATTAGAACTTCTGTAGTCAATCAGACACATTTATAGAAATCTCAACCTTAATATGTATTCCTTCTCGCGAAGTTCCTAGATTCCCTTCAAAAGAGGACATTGACCTTGCATGATGTCAAATAACCCTAAATGGTAACTATGGCTGCTAAGAAACTTTAAAAATGTCAAAGAATATGGGTTCAGGGTAGGTAGGTAAGATTTAAAGTGCTACAACTTCTGATTCAACCAAAATACACTTCTATGTGTTTATATTGGGCTTCCCTGGTGGCTCGGACAGTAAAGAATGTGTATGCAATGCAAGAGACCCAAGTGTGATCCTTGGGACTGGGAGATCTCCTGGAGAAGGGAAAGGCCACCCATTCCAGTAATCTTGCTTGCAGAAGTCCATGGACAGAGGAGACTGGCAGGCTACAGTCCATAAGGTCACAAAGAATCAGACATCACTGAGCGACTAACACATACACACACATGTGTTTATATTGATTCTTTCATTATTTTTGTAGCTTTAGTGAGTCTTGACTGAGAAGAATAATGTTAGTCTCTGACAAAACCCTTTTGGAAATTCCCCTAAATAGGTAAAATTATACCTGAAAAAAACCACTTTGTTTCTTGCAGTAATTGTAATTTCACCACTTCAATTCTGGATGCTAATATTCAAACAAAAGATGATTGACAATTTTGTAGAATATTTTTGTTTTGATTGGAGAGATATGGGACTGGATAAAAATCCTAGAATTCTTTGGCTCTGAGTTAAAGGTTCTTTTTTGGCTTAGATGAGTCAGGGAGGCAGAATCCAAGTAAAATTGAACTTTAGAGCTGACTTTCCATCTTAATCTTTCTATGGCACTAACACTGACTATCTTCAATTATCTGAAGCACTCTCCTTTGGTTTCTATGTCATAGCTGACTCTATTTTTCTTTTTTTCTTCTAAGTTTTAAATTCTTTCCTTCTCTTTCCTTTGCTCATTTTCCTTTGTTTATGAAGTGTTGTATTACTCAAGGTTTTATACTTGTCTTCTTCATTATTCTTCACACAAACAATCTCAGTAGGCTCAAACACACAGTCTTAACTGCCCCTTACATATTTAAGAACAAATATCTATGTAGGATTATTTCAAGAGCTTCATTTAAAAATATTCAATAACCTCTTTACCACACATGGCTATCTCAACCCTTTCTCAAAATCAAATGTTCAAAAAGCAACTCGTTATCTTTTTTTCTGTATTTCATAACATACACTCCCACTTCAAAGGGACAAAGTTTGCATTCTAACTTGGCTTCTTAAGGATTTCTCTATGCTTTCAAATCTTTTTCTCTAACATCAGGAAAATGATACCTGTATCAGAGCACTGTTTGAAAGTGACTCAGAATTGAGATTCAATAGTCATTACTGTTAGTAGTAGTCGTAATACTGTTAGTATTGTTAATAAGGCCTCAAATCCACCCAGATATAGTAACAGAATTATTCTGTTCTTATGGATTCTTTCAGTGTCCCAACATAAATCTCTCATAAAATACTGACCTACTGCTTGTTGTTGTTGTTTGGGTTGCTAAGTCATGTTGGACATTTTGAAAACCCATGGACTGTAGCCCACCAGACTCCTATTTCCATGGAATTTTCCAGGCAAGAATACTGCAGTGGGTTGCCATTTCCTTCTCCAGGGGATCTTCCCAACTCAGGGACTGAACTTGCATCTCTGGCATGGGCAGGCACCACTGAGCCACTTGGAAAGCTGGGACATACTGCTTACTGGAGATCAACAGAAATAAAGGATTAAAGTATGTTTGGTTGTTATAAACATATAAATGGTATTTAAACTACTAATTAGGGAGGGGCTATAAATATAAAAGAAAATATTGCCTACTGTATCATGTGACGTATTTTATTATCTGATTTCATTCAATTCACCCCTCTAAGTTTCATGTCTTTCTATAAATGCCAGGAATTTTCTCTGATTAACAGAACCAAAATTCAATATTTTGGTGTAAACACTCCATATGATTTATGATGTTTTCTTTATCCTGAAATGCCTTCTAAAATCCTTTCATGGCACTTTATAGCACTATATTATATATTTATTTACCTGTGCTTACAGCTGCTAGATGGCGAGCTCCTTGAGTATGAGAAACGTATGTTTTTCACCAGTGTAATTTCAAACTCAGTACAATACCCGGCACAAAAATTATAATCAACTAACGCTTGTTGTGAATTTTTTCCCTTTATTTTCTGCGTCAGTAATTTATGGCCAGAGACTTCTTACATGATGTAAATAGATCTTGTTCTCAAAACAATTTACTAGATGTATAATGATTTAGATGCTACACTAAAGGTGATATATAAAGAGGGACTAGGGAACAGAAATCTGAAAAGTTTTTTTTAAAAAAGTCCTCCTTTTATACTTCGTATATTTATTGAGATGAGAAGGGCTATCTTTCAGGACTGCATTCTAAAAGTATAAAAAGACTTGGAGGAGATAATTGTATAATTATCCAGTAACTTCTATGCCAAAGTAGACAAATAGAAAAGAGAACATTTTAAAATTATTTATGTATGGAGTCTTAGAGCTTAAAATACATAACTAATGTTAAGCATAAGCATAAAAATATTTAATATTACTTTATATCAGCAAATTGTTTACTGAATGCTCTTTGAAAACTATTTATGTAAAGTCAGTATTTAACACATTTATAAAATAAAATTTATGTGAGTAGCAATAAAAATCAATAGTAAGTTACTGTGCAAAGGCCAATAACCTTTACTTAGCACAAGTAAAATACACCTTAATCATAATCAAACTAATAGAATATATTCCTGTTCTATCCATTTATTTTTCTTTGTAAGAACTGTGATATTTTGCCTTTTGCTTCAAGTGGTTTTGTATTTTTTTAGGACTGCATAAATAATTATGTAGAGAAGATATTCTTCTATTTCAAAAACCACACTGTGAGAACTACAAATTCTGGACAAAAATGATATATTTTAAGAATTTGCTTAAAAACATTGGAAGAATTTCTAAGCCTACTAGAGTTTGAGGGGGAGAAAAAACAAACTCTCAGAGAGAAGACAGTCCCCTGGATATCAGACCAATATTATTCTTAGTTCTCCATTTTAGGTTGTTTGCCAGTCTCAACACTATGGATAACAGGGTAAAAAGCTGAAGAGAAATATTGGAAAACTAATAGAACCAGACAGATGAAAATTGCAGCTTAGGGTCTACCAAGGATGAAGGACCCTGTAAGTAACACAGACTTTCAACTGTGCATAAACCCTAGGAGTGAGTTGAACAGAGTATAGATTTATAACCACAAGAAGTAAAGTTCAGATAAATATTTGATGATATAACCTCAATCTAACTGGCAGACTAAACCAAAACAATCCTCTATGAAGGAAAATATTATATTAGGTATATTAAATATTAAAATATATCTGCAATTTTTTAATCAAAAAGGTCTCTTATTCAGCTGGAAAATAATAAAGTAAGCATAAGAATTGACCTGAAGTAATAAAAAAGCAAACCTGGAATACGAACTATTCTATGAGACTCATATGTTGAAGTCATTTTTATAAACATTAAAATAACTATTAAGTGTATGTACAAGGAAATAACATAAACCTGGTGAATTTTGACAGAGAAATGGAAACTTTAAAAAGTCAAATGAAAGTTCTTTGCTGAAAAATACAATAAGTAAACTTTAAAAATTCATGGATGATTTTAACAGACAACAAAGTTTGAAGGAAATATAAAGTTTAAAATGGAATGAATAAAAATCTCTAGAAGGAGGATAAAAATAAAGAAAAAGCATATAAGATACATGGAAAATGGTGAAAGCTTCTAACATTAGTCACTGAACTCCCAAAAGGAGAAAAAAGGGAGAATGGGGCAAAAGCAATGTAGAAAACGAAATGAGAAAAACTGTCTCGAAACTGATAAAAGACACGAAGTCAACGTTTTAACAGGCAATTAAATTTCAAAACAAACAAATATGAATGAGCACAACATATACATATATTACCGCTGAAAATCAGACAGAGAAAATGCATTAAAATGCAGAGGGAAAATGTACATTACCCAAAATGAGAAAAGTAAGTCACAATTAGATTGAAAACTGAGACCTCAGAAAGAAAAGGAGAAATAAAGAAAGAAGGAAAGGAAGAAAGAAAAGAAGAGAGGGAGGAGATGAAAGAAATAAAGAAGAAGCCATGTAAGTGTTGAAAAATATCTTCCAGCACTGAGATTTAAGAAAATTGAGACCCTAGGGTTATATGTCTGGAGAAAATAAACTTTCAAAATAAAGATGAAACCTAGTTATATTTTACAAGGAAAAACTGAAATAAGTGCTCAGCAGCGGCTCACAATAAAGGAAATAGTATAGTGAATCCTCCCAGCTGAAGACTAGTATCCCAGTGAGAAGTCTGTGCAGTATAGGCATCCATACATTGCCTAAGGTCTTTATGTGGACATGAGAAGTATGCAACCTCATTAGTGATCAAAGTCATGTGAATTAAAATCACAAAAACACAACTGGATACTATTATATGCACAAGATAAGAGCTAAATTTATATACAAAAAGTTACATACAAAAGCCATGTATATAACTGTTTATATAGAGAAGCATACACAGATAGATAGGTAGATAGCTAAATAGATGGTAATACAGATATACAGAGTATTAGCAGTGATGTGGAACAAAATACCAACTTTCAAAAGCTGCTTGTAAAAGAAAACATTCTTATAAACTATTGTGGCAGTATGTAACAAAGCCAAACATGCTGTAAGACCTATAATTGTGCCTGCTACTAATATTTGCATATAATTACAAAAACCACACGTAAAACATGTTCAGTACATTTTATTCATAATAGCTTCAAACTGGAAACAAATTAAATGTTTATCAAAAAGTAAGATGAACCATTGATGAACCGTTTAGTGCTGCACGAAAAATATAGGCAAATCACACAAAGGAAACATAACACTAAACACATCAGAGATGACTAAAGAATATTATTCTATCTCATATATATATATAAGGAAGCAATACTAATCTGTGATGATAAAATTTAGGAGTGTGGTTACTTCTAGGAGGAAGGTTAGGAATAGCTGGTATGGGTATTAGGTATTGGTAGGAAATTTTGTGATCTGAATAGTGATTATAAGATTGTTTCCACATTTTGAAAATTTTATAAGGAAGTACATTTTTATTGTTTTAGTCTTTCTCTATGTGTTTTATTCTTTAGTGAAAAGAATAATAAAATAATTGTAGCTTTTATAGAAGCCTCTGATTTCTAACTGCCCTAAATACATTACTTCTAAAATAAAATGAATATTCATTTCTTTTTAACAAAACATGTAACATGCATTTAACATTTCCTTCATTAGTCAAGCATGCTTTCCAAAGTTAACACTTTGACCTGTATAGTGAGGCTAGATGTTTTCCCCTACTCTAAACCTGAGTAGGAATGGGATATTTTCTGGCTGATAGTCTATCAAGATGAATTACAGCTCATAGCATTTTGAGAACACTAGTTAAATTAAAACAATAGTATGTTTAAAAAATATACAACCACATACATTACCAAAATTTATTAGACTGGGGTCTCAAAAAAGGATGAGAAACATTTCATCTCTAAATAAAGAAAAAAATCAATTCAGACTCTTTCAGTTCCAGTTAAGTGAAATCAAAAGGGTAAATCCATTTGGAAATTATTACTCTCTCTTCAGCAAATGATGCAGCAAAAAACTAAACAAAGAAACAGAAAAAATTAAAACAAACCAAAAGAAACCCTAAACTTTGGCTAAAGAGTTAAAAAGAGTCAATTCATAACATCAATGTAACAACTATTAATAAAATCTATTATCATGTGAAGCAGAACATAACGGCTTGGCTTCCATGACTGCAGTTCTCTACTAAGAAATGCCTGTGCACAAAGACGCGTCATGTGACGCTGTGTCAATTACAGGCTGCTTTGGAAGCCCCCGAAAGACATTGGGAGCACAGGGCAGAACAAGATCTCTTTAAATATAAAGAATAAGCTATTTTAAGAGTGTTTGCATTTTAGTTGTACTTTAAGAAGAGAGTAGGTTTTAGATAGGAAAAACACAAAGGCTTTCTTATACTTGAAACAAAATGGCTCAACACATCCTTTTAAATGAAGAATAATCATTAATTTTCTAAGGTTTGCATTATGATACTTGCTTATTACTATTTAGAAAGGAATTAGTATGTTAAAATGATGCCATTATTTTTGATATTTATAACAGCAAATAGTTTCATATATGAGTTGTACACATACTAAATATTAGTCATAAATCTGGGTGAACAGAGAAAAATGAAGAATCAGGTAAAATCTAAGAAAATGTTCAAACTTGGAAGTGCCTACTTTTTGTTAAAATTCCTCATTCAGTGGTAAATCTTAGATTATCTGCAAACACTGATAGCCACAACTTATACCAAATTAGCAACATAGTGTATTAGTTAGCATAATGTTACCTGTTGCAACAAATTAAATACAGTTGACCCTTGAACAACAAGGGTTTTAACTGTGTGAGTCCACACATATGCAGAATTTTTTCAGTAAGTATGTACTACAGTTACTACATGATCCACAATTCGTTGAATCTGAGGATGTGGAACACAAAGAGGTCTGACTATAAAGTAATATGCAAATAAATAAATAAATAAATAAAAATAAAAAAAATAAAGTAATACTCAAATTTTCAACTGCCCAGGAGTTGATGTGCTTCACTCCCATGTTATTCAAGGAGAGAGAGAGAGTCTTCAAACATGTTGACCTCTTTTTTTTTTTCCTCCTCAGAGAAAATCCAAAATGCTAGTTCTTTTTTAATTGGTGGGTTCTCTATAAGTTGTGTGTGGGGGTGTTTCTTTCTTTTGCATATTTTCAGGGGGTAAGGAGGGACATAGACTGCTTTTGTATTTATTTCCATCTTCAGGTGTGATTTCCAAAACTTCTCCATTATCATTGCTACCAAGCTTACTAAGAAGGAAAAACTTAGAAGGTCTTGCATAGAAGGTTTTGATGGGCCTTCGTTTGAGGTGGTATTGCTTAAGCTCCAATACTTGGGCCACCTGATGTGAAGAGCTGACATGTTTGAAAAGACCCTGATGTTGGGAAAGACTAAAGGCAAAAGGAGAAGAGGTCAGCAGAGGATAAGATGGTTAGATAGTATTACTGACTCAATGTATGTTAATTTGAGCAAATTCCAGGAAATAGTAGAGGACAGGGGATCCTGGCTTACTGCAATACATGCGGTCACAAAGGGTCAGATATGACTTACCAAACAATAGCAAAAATGGTACTATAACTCTCTCCATTGATGCCAGGTCAGTTACATGGCCACATCTCACTGAAAAGATAGTTGGAAAATGTAATATAACTGTGCGCCCTTAGCAAGGATAAGGAAGGTTAGTAATTACTTAGCCCATTTACATAATGAATTAAATTTACTCACACTCTTGAGCAGATAAGTCAACTGGCTAAAGTTGTCATAAGCATTGTGCTAGGTACAAAACAAATCATAATGCTTTCTATCTAATAGCTTATAACTTGAGGAAGAAACTATATGAAAAATGAGAAGACAAGATATTGTAAAATATAATTTAAAATTTTCAATTAAATTTAAAGTGATCAGGATTTTACATGTTCAAAGAAAGAAAACCAGTTTGTTGAGACTGTTTTATAGTAATACCCAACAGGATGTGCTCAAGATCAATAGGGGTAGACATATTTAAAAAACACTGCTGTTTAGTTTAAGATAAAAGACCAATTAGATGAAGAGACTTTGAAGGCCATTCTGAGGTATAAAAGCAAGGAACATAAATGTTTTAAGCTGTGTGTGCTTGGGCTAAGTTGTGTTTGACTCTTTGAGAGCCCCATGGACTAGTTAGGCCCCTCTGTCCATGGGATTTCCCAGGCAAGAATACAGGAGTGGGTTTGTGATTTCCTTCTCCAGGGGATCTTCCTGACCCAGGAATCAAACTCATCTCTCTTGCATCTCCTACATTGGCCTTCGCGTTCTTTACCACTGTGTCTCCTGGGAAGCAGTAAACTGGTTCAACAAAGTTTACAATTTAGAATAGATTAAGAAATGGAAGTTCCTATAGTCTTTTTTTTTTTTAATTTTTATTTTAAAATTTTAAAATCTTTAATTCTTACATGCATTCCCAAACATGAACCCCCTCCACCTCCCTCCCCATAACATCTTTCTGGGTCATCCCCATGCACCAGCCCCAAGCATGCTGCATCCTGCGTCAGACATAGACTGGCGATTCAATTCACATGATAGTATACATGTTAGAATGTCATTCTCCCAAATCATCCCACCTCTCCCTCTCCCTCTGAGTCCAAAAGTCCGTTATACACATCTGTGTCTCTTTCCCTGTCTTGCATACAGGGTCGTCATTGCCATCTTCCTAAATTCCATATATATGTGTTAGTATACTGTATTGGTGTTTTTCTTTCTGGCTTACTTCACTCTGTATAATCGGCTCCAGTTTCATCCATCTCATCAGAACTGATTCAAATGAATTCTTTTAACGGCTGAGTAATACTCCATTGTGTATATGTACCAAAGCTTTCTTATCCATTCATCTGCTGATGGACATCTAGGTTGTTTCCATGTCCTGGCTATTATAAACAGTGCTGCAATGAACATTGGGGTACATGTGTCTCTTTCAAGTATGCCCAGAAGTGGGATTGCTGGGTCATAAGGTAGATCTATTTGCAATTTTTTAAGGAATCTCCTATAGTCTTAATGTTTCAGTTCAGCTCAGTTCAATTGCTCAGTTGTGTCTGACTCTTTGCAACCTCATGAACTGCAGCACGCCTGGCTTCCTTATCCATCACCGACTCCCAGAGTTTACTCAAACTTATGTCCATTGAGTCAGTGATGCCATCCAACCATCTCATCCTCTGTCATCCCCTTCTCCTCCTGCCTTCAATCTTCCCCAGCATCAGGGTCTTTTCAAATGAGTCAGTTCTTAACATCAGGTGGCCAAAGTATTGGAGTTTCAGCTTCAGCATCAGTCCTTCCAATGAATATTCAGGACTGATTTCCTTTAGAATAGACAGATTGGACCTCATTGCCATCCAAGGGACTCTCAAGAGTCTTCTCCAACACCACAGTTCAAAAGCATAAATTCTTTGGCGCTCGGCTTTCTTTATAGTCCAACTCCCACATCCATACATGACTGCTGGAAAAATCATAGCCTTGACTAGATGGACCTTTGTTGGCAAAGTAATGTCTCTGCTTTTTACTAAGTTGTCTATGTTGGTCATAACTTTTCTTCCAAGGAGCAAGCATCTTTTAGTTTCGTGGCTGTAGTCACCATCTGCAGTGATTTTGGAGCCCTCAAAATAAAGTCTGTCACTGTTTCCCCATCTATTTGACATGAAGTATTATTTATTAATATACAAAATAAAGATGATTTAACAGTCCATTTTTAAATACATCATCAATATTGACCTGTGTCCAGCTTGGATAGTATTAACTGCTTTTCAAGGATAAATGATCACAGAGCCAGAAAAATAAGAAAAGTAGTAGTGATAGGTTAAATACAACCCAGTAGAATGCACTGTCAAGCAGAACTTTAGCTTGCATTACCATAGGCTTCAAAGAGCAACCAAGAGATTGATTAATTCATTGAATTTCAAAACACAGCGCTTAAATGAACACAAATCTACAGTGAAGTACCATCTCACATCTGTCAGAATGGCTGTTATCAAAATGACAAATAATTAGTATAAGTGTATGGATGTGAGAGTTGGATTGTGAAGAAAGCTGAGTGCCGAAGAATTGATGCTTTTGAACTGTGGTGTTGAAGAAGACTCTTGAGAGTCCCTTGGACTGCAAGGAGATCCAACAAGTCCATTCTGAAGGAGATCAGCCCTGGGATTTCTTTGGAGGGAATAATGCTGAAGCTGAAAGTCCAGTACTTTGGCCACCTCATGCAAAGAGTTGACTCATTGGAAAAGACTCTGATGCTGGGAGGGATTGGGGGCAGGAAGAGAAGGGGATGACAGAGGATGAGATGGCTGGATGGCAACACTGACTCGATGGACGCCAGTCTGAGTGAACTCCGGCAGATGGTGATGGATAAGGAGGCCTGGCATGCTGCGATTCGTGGGGTCGCAAAGAGTCAGACACAACTGAGCGACTGAACTGAACTGAACTGAACTGAGGATATGGTGGAATAAGAACCTCCATACACTGTTGGTGGGGTTGTAAATCAGTACAGTATAGCTATGTTAAACAGTATGGAAGTTCTTGAAAACAATTGAAAATAAACTACCATATGATACAACAATTCCACTTTAGGTAGTCATCTAAGAAAATGGAACAAGAAATCAAAAACATACATGCACCCCTATGCACATTCTAGCATTAGTTAGGATAGCCAAGACATGGAAGCAACCTATGTGCCCAAGAATAGATGAACGGGTGAGGAGGGGGGTATGTCTATTCACAATTTAATATTCAGTTCAGTTCAGTTCAGTCACTCAGTTGTGTCCGACTCTTTCTAACCCCATGAATCACAGCATGCCAGGCCTTCCTGTCCATCACCATCTCCCGGAGTTCACTCAAACTCATGTCCTTCGAGTCTGTGATGCAATCCAGCCATCTCATCCTCTGTCGTCCCCCTTCTCCGCCTGCCCCCAATCCCTCCCAGGATCAGAGTCTTTCCAATGAGTCAACTCTTCTCATGAGGTGGCCAAAGTACTGGACTTTCAGCTTTAGCATCATTCCCTCCAAAGAAATCCCAGGGCTGATCTCCTTCAGAATGGACTGGTTGGATGTCCTTGCAGTCCAAGGGACTCTCAAGAGTCTTCTCCAACACCACAGTTCAAAAGCATCAATTCTTCGGCATTTAATATTACTCAGCCATAAAAAAGAATGATATCTTGCCATTTAGGATAATATGGGTGGACCTAGAGTGAAATAAGCCATGGTAAATAATCATGGCGAAATAATCATGTGGTAAATAATCATTTATCATATGATTTCACTTTTTTGTGAAATATAAAGACAAAACAAGTGGAAGTGTTAATCCCTCAGTCATGTCCAACTCTTTGTGACCCCATAGACTGTAGACCACCAAGCTCCTCTGTCCATGGAGTTCTCCAGGTAAGAATACTGGAGTGGGTGGCCATTTCCTTCTCCAGGTTATCTTCCCAAAACAAAAAGCAAATGAACAAACAGAACAAAAACATAAATAGACACATAGATTCAGTGAAAAAAGCAGGTGGTTCCGAAAGATTTAGGAGTTGTGGAATGAGGCAAACAGATAAGGGAGATTAGAGGTACATATGTCCAGTTACAAAGTCAATGAGTCAGGGTGTTGAAATGTACAGCATGGGAAATGCAGCCAACAATATTATAAAAATAAATAAGCAAACAAAAATATATAAATAGAGTAACAGTTGCCTCAAAATGTAAACACTTGTGAATATGCTTTGAATGAAATTATTCCTGTCCTTGCTTAATTAGTATCCAGCAAATTGTTTTGTTTTGGTTTTTTTTTTGGGGGGGAGACCCAACTCGTTCCTTCAGTTGAACATTAATTGATCCACCAAACCACACTTTGTATTTAGTCGTAACACATTAAATCTACAAATCACATTGAAAATGCTTCTGTTCTGCTTGACAACACATAATTTTTATATCATGCACCACAGATAAGTGAATTTTTAAGGCATCAGTCTATAACAACCCGAGGTGTTTTTTATTATATATGAAATATATTTCAAGGTGTGAAATATGTAGTAATATATTCCACCTGTGTTTTCTCCTATCACTTGCTATTCCTTCAAAGATACCTCTGTTGCATCTATCATTTAAAATACAACATTTAAAACTCTACAAACACAGTGATTCTAATCCCATCGTGTCAGAAGAGGACACTGAATTTACAGGTAAGTCAGTTCAGACAAAAACCTGGAAAATAAGAAAAATGTAAGAAGACTTTTGAGAGTCCCTTAGACTGAAAGATCCAACCAATCCATTCTGAAGGAGATCAGCCCTGGGTGTTCTTTGGAAGGAATGATGCCAAAGCTGAAACTCCAGTACTTTGGCCACCTCACACGAAGGGTTGACTCATTGGAAAAAGACTCTGATGCTGGGAGGGATTGGGGGCAGGAGGAGAAGGGGACGACCGAGGATGAGATGGCTGGATGGCATCACTGACTCGATGGACATGAGTCTGGGTGAATTCCAGGAGTTGGTGATGGACAGGGAGGCCTGGCGTGCTGCAATTCATGGAGTCACAGAGAGTCGGACACGACTGAACGACTGAAATGAACTGAAGTAATAATAATGAAGGATCATGTAGATGTGAGGGAGACATCTTAAGAGTTTCTCACAATGTACATATTTGAAAGCTGCTATGATCGTTGAAAACAATCTGCAGAATCTTTGATTCTTCAGAGGGTCTTGCTATACTTCTGTACACTTAATTTCAACCTAAGAATATTTTAATGAATATTTTATTTTATCACTCAGAAAGACCAAGATGATTATGCCACTTATGAGGAATTCTAAATATGGGTTTATGATCTGACAGCTTGACTGTTGATTCTCACTCTCACAAGAGAATATGAACATTCTTTAAATACTGAATATAGTAAAAGTTAAGAAAAATACTTTGCAAACTGATATTAGGGGAAACATCATATGAGAACATTACCTGAAATGTGTCAGGTGATTAGAAGTTTGGAAATGGCATATTCTCAGTCAGTCAGTTCAGTTGCTCAGTCATGTCAGACTCTTTGTGACCCCATGGACTACAGCATGTCAGGCTTCCCTGTCCATCACCAACTCCCAGAGTTTACTGAAAGTCACGTCCATTGAGTTGGTGATGCCATCCAACCATCTCATCTTCTGTCATCCCCTTCTCCTCCTGCCTCAATCTTTCCCAAAATCAGGGTCTTTTCAAATGAGTCAGTTTTTTGCATCAGGTGGCCCAAGTATTGGAGTTTCAGTTTCAGCATAAGCCCTTCCAATGAATATTCAGGAATGTTTTCCTCCAGGATTGACTGGTTTGATCTCCTTGCCATCCAAGGGATTCTCAAGAGTCTTCTCCAACACCACAGTTCAAAAGCATCAATTCTTCAGCACTCAGCTTTCTTTATGGTCCAACTCTCATATCCATACATCACAACTAGAAAAACCATAGCCCTGATTAGATGGACTTTGTTGGCAAAGTAATGTCTCTGCTTTTCAATATACTGTCCAGGTTGGTCATAGCTTTTCTTCTAAAGAGCAAGCTTCTTTTAATTTTATGGCTGCAGTCACCATCTGCAGTGATTTGGAGACCCCAAAAAATAAAGTCTCTCACTGTTTCCATTGTTACCCCATCTATTTGCCATGAAGTGATGGGATCAGATGCCATGACCTTAGTTTTCTGAATGTTGAGCTTTAAGCCAACTTTTTCACTCTCCTCTTTTACTTTTATCAAGAGGCTTTTTAGTTCCTCTTTGCTTTCTGCCATAAGAGTGGTGTCATCTGCATATCTGAGGTTATTGATAATTCTCCTGGCAATTTTAATTTCAGCTTGTGTTTCAACCAGCCCACATTTGGCATGATGTATTCTGCATATAAGTTAAATGAGCAGGGTGACAATATACAGCCATAATATACTCCTTTCGCAATTTGGAGCCAGTCTGTTGTTCTATGTACAGTTCTAGCTGTTGCTTCTTGACCTGCATACTGATCTCTCATGAGGCAGGTAAGGTGGTTTGGTATTCCCATCTGTTTAAAAATTTTCCACTTGAGGCATATTCTAGGCCCCAAGATTTACACACTACCTCTAAATAAGGCAATCATATTAATTCAGGCTGATCATACCCAGGGATATTCCTTAGAGCTAAAATAAAATCTAGGAAGATAATAAGTAAATTTGTTTCACAACAAGAGTAAGTTCATCCACTTTACTTCATTTCTTGAAATATTGCCTGTTAGATAATGTAGTTATTTCTAACAAAGATATGACATTACTTAGCTCATATTATCATTAATGGATATTAATATTTCCTTAATAGTTTGAACTCATTATTGACTATCATGTCAATTTATACCAGCTGAATTGAACTGAATATGTCCTTTGATGAATAATTAATACTCTAAAATCTTTCCTTCTCATTTTACACTAAAAATTACTTCAAACTACTAGAGAGATCATTTAAACATTATATATCTTTAAAATGATACAATATTTGAAACTTGGCACATAATAGATCTATTATATTCAGTATAAAGTCATACATTTTTATGATTTACAATTAATTATAAAATAACTACCATTGTGCCCTTAAAAATGAGTCACACCATAAAGAAACTAAAGACAAAGAGAAGATCCAATATATTTTTTCTTTGAAATAGTATCAACTTATATACCAGGCTCTTGATTGTAAAATTTTGCTGAATAGAAAAGGAAGATACCCTTTGCACTAAAAATTTTTGTCTTTTAAATCTTCTGATTTCTGAGCATCAGACATTATTCACATGAAACTTTCTTTTCATTTAATTTAATATCTTCTTAATTAAAGCTATTAACCTAATAGTGGAATCAGGGTATTTTGAATCACAAATAGACACCAAAAATATCGAAATACAAGAACTCCATAATGAGATTTATTATTTGGCAATAATTTTATGATTCTAAGGACAAATCATAAGAAAGTCATTAGAATAAACTGTACCCTCTAGTTATAGTTTAAAGCTGGCCAGAATAATTGCACAGTTGTGAGAAAAGTTGACAATGTTCCTATCATTCAGAGCTTTTGGTTAGAATAAAAATAGGAATGCATTAATGCTTAAGGCTTTCCAGAGAAACGCTGTTGTTAGCACCATGTATATTCCTGCCAAGACTCGGGTGGTGTGAGTCATCATGTGTAATGACTGATGCATCACTTTGGCAGTAACATATCATCCAGCCTCAAGTAGAAGCACTGAAGTCCTTGGCAGTGATAAACTGTGTTTCTGTGTAGAATACTGTGAAGTTGGGAGGTGTGAGTCAGACAATAAGAACAGACCTCTTCAGTTAGAATACTCTTCTTTATGACACAAGACTTTCAGATTTTATAGACTAAAACTCAACTCAAACACTTTTTAAGGATTTATTATTATCCCACTTATGCAAATACACACACACACACACACACACACACACACACAAACTAGTCAAAAAACAGTCTGGTAACAGAAAAGAAATCAATCGAATACCGCTAATTGTTTCTGTTCTGTTGCTGTTCAATTACTCAGTTATGTCCAGCTCTTTGCAACTCCATAGACTGCAGCATGCCAGGCTTCCCTGTTCTTCACCATCTTTCAGAGCTTTCTCAAACTCATGTCCATTGAGTCGGTGATGCCATCCAATCATCTTGTCCTCTGTTGTCCTCTTCTCCTTCTGCCTTCTATCTTTCCCAGCATCAGGGTTTTTTCCAATGAGTCAGCTCTTCACATCAGGTGGCCAAAGTATTGGAACTTCAGCTTCAGCATCAGTCTTTTCAATGAATATTCATGGGTAATTTCCTTTACAATTGACTGCTTTGATCTCCTTGAATTCCAAGGGATTTTCAAGAGTCTCCTCCAACACCACCACTCAAAAACATCAGTTCTTCAATGTTCAGCCTTCTTTATGGTCCAAATCTCACATCCACACATCACTACTAGAAAAACCATAGCTTTGACTATATGGACTTTTGCCAACAAAGTAATGTCTCTGCTTTTTAATATGCTTTCTAAATTTGTCATAGCTTTTCTTCCAAGGAACAAGTGTCTTTTAATTTTGTGGTTGCAGTCACCATCCTCATTGATTTTGGAGCCCAAAATCCCTTCTAGAAATTCAAAAGCTTTATAAACTCATTTTGTTTTGCTTTACAACTTGTAATTAATGAAAAAAATAATATGAAAATGACATATAAAATGATAAGTGCAATGTTTTAGGATATCACAATTTGTCATGCATTTTTTAATTTTCCTTGGGATTCTGTGGCAAATTAACAATAGACTCTACAGATAAGGCAGATGATAGCTACTTGAAGCTCTTGTCAGAGATAATGAATAATACTTTTTTCTGTTTAATGTAAACATTATTATAAATTGTTTTATGCATTTGTTAATATTTTAAAATCTGAGAGGAGTTTATAAAGATATCAATAACCAAATCTCTTAAGCTGAAAATAATTATGGATTCCAAATAAAGCATTATACAAAATTAAGACAAATACTAGAAAAAAAGTAGTCTAAGAATATATTTTCTGTGGGTTTCAGCTGAATCAGAATGGGATGATTTTACTAAATACTGGCACTCTTCAACACTTATTCCAAAACCAGACACAACTCAATATTTGTCTTGTGGTATTAGTTGGCTTTGGTGAGAAATGAGCTACACACATACACACACACACACACACACACACACACACACACAAAACCAATAAGAAGTTCGGGGTTAGTAAAAAACTATAGTTTACTATAGTTCTAGAGGATATGTATGCTTAATTTAACCAAATACAACTCAATATTTGTCTTATGGTATTAGTTGGCTTTGATGAGAAATGAGCTATACACACACACACACACACACACACACAACCAATAAGAAGTTTGGGGTTAGTAAAAAACTATAGTTTACTATAGTTCTAGAGGATATGTATGCTTAATTTCTTCATAGGGATTTTAGATACATTTACTGACTTTGTCCTCATAAATAACTATATGAAAGAGAAATTAAATCCCTCGATAAAATTTTTGAATGATATTAAGCTGGAAGAATGTAGAGTAGACAGGAATGGATTTTAAACTCTCCATAAAGTTACTACATAGGTGACTTAAAACAGAAAGAGACAGTCATTTCAAGAGAAGAACTCAAATTATTATTCAAAAATGGCTTCAGACTAGAAATTAGCATATTTCATACAGAATGTAAGATATTTGCTGAGTGCCTATGAGTGAATCCATTCACCTATTTCATTTTTCAATTGTCTTTTGTAGATGCAGCAAATACTACTCTCCTCCTTTCTTCTCATGTGGCTTGAAGTCACTGGTTCTTCAATTTTCCTGTGGATCAGCATCACCTACAAGAATTAAAAGACTGATTGCCATTTTCACAGTCAGAGATTCTGATTCAGTATGACCTGGGTGGGCCCATATTTCAGCAAGTTCTCAGATGTCAACGATGCCCTTAGATAAACAATCACCTTTGAGAGCCATGTCCCTAGAATAATGATTCAAACTCCATGTAAGTTAGAAATTTAAAAAAGAAATCAGTGGGGGAGGGAGTATTTAAAAGTGAAACAATTGATACAGTTCCTACTGGAAAAAGCTAGAATAAGTTGAACAACAAAAATAAATTAGTAGTTTTTTTTTAATAACCCATTGTATAAAATAAATACCAAGGTATCCACAATGATATGGATGATTGTATAAGTAAATAGCTGAAAGAAAATAGACACATCTGTAGAATTTCAAATATTTTATGTAGATACTCCCTCCTTGAGGACATTCCCCATCCTAAAGTGTGTGTTGTACAAAGTGACTTCCTTCCAAAGAGGATAGTGTGAAAGAAAGCAGTTTTATAGCAGAAAAGCCTGTCAAAACTATCTCAGTCAAGCAATCAATGATAACATCATGTCAACAGAATCTTGACAGTATGTATCCTTGATATAAAATGTGATGAAAAATCACTCTACCTCTGTGATCTTCCTCTCAAAATCCCATAAACCAACTCTAATCATAAGAAAAAATAGGACAAGTTCCATTGAGGATATTCTAAACACTAACTGAGTCCTCAAAGCTGTCTAGGTCAAACAAGAAAAGTCTAAGAAATTGTTAATAATCAAGTTGGACTTCAGGAGAAATGAAGGCTAAAGATACATGTGAAATATTCAATAAAATTTTGGAGTTCCAAAAAGACAATAGGTAAAAACTAAGGCAATCTGAATAAAATGTAGATTTTAATTAATAACAATGTATATCCTCGTGCTCAGTCATGTCCAACTCCTTGGGACCCCTGACAGGTCCCTATGAGCCTGATAGATTCCTCTGTCCACGGAATTTTCCAAGCAAGAATACTGGAGCGGGTTGCCATTTCCTACTCCAGGAGATCTTCCCTAACCAGGGATTGAACCTGAATCTCTTGAGCCTCCTGCATTGGCAGACAAGTTCTTTACCATTGCACCACCTGAGAAGCCCCACAACATGATCAAGATTAATTAATTTTTTATTAATATAATTTAATAATGAAGTAGAATGAAATAACAGTTGACAGTATTTGCACCATGAAACTTGGAAAAATTTCAGATTCTAAGGCCCCTAACCCAGAATTGTTGACTTAGAATACAATTATGTTAACTAATTGTGACAAATGAAGCAAGGCAAAAGTTAACAGTTTTGCCAAGAGAACACACTGTTAATAGCAAACACCCACTCCCAACAACACAAGAGAAAACTCTACACATATACAATACCAGATGATCAACTCTGAAATCAGACTGATTATATTCATTCCAGCCAAAGATGGGGAAGCTCTATACAGTCAGCAAAAACAAGAACGGGAGCTGACTGTGGCTCTGAACTCATTGCAAAATTCAGATTTAAATTAAAGAAAGTAAGGAAAACCACTAGGGCATTCAGGATGACCTTAATCAAATCTCTTATGATTATACAGTGGAAGTGACAAATAGATTCAAGGGATTAGATCAGATAGAGTGCCTGAAGGATTATGGTACAGGGAGCAGTGATGAAAACCATCCCCTAGAAAAATAAAGGGAAAATGGTTGTCTTAGGAGGCCTTATGAATAGCTGAGAAAAGAAAAGAAGTGAAAAGCAAAGGAGAAAAGGAAATATATATATATACCCTTCTGAATGTCAAGTTCAAAGAAGAGCAACGAGAAATAAGAAAGACTTTTTGAGTGAACAATGCAAAGAAATACAGGAAAGCAACATAATGAGAATCTCTACAGATCTCTTTAAGAAAATTAGAGATACCAAGGGAACATTCCAGGGAAAGATAGGCACAATAAAAGACAGAAATGGTATGGACCTAACAGAAGCAGAAGATATTAAGAAGAGGTGGCAAGAATACACGGAAGAAGTATACAAAAAGGTCTTCATGACCCAGATAACCACAATGGTGTGATCACTCACCTAGAACCAGACATCCGGGAATATGTAGTCAACTGGGCCTTAGGAAGCATCACTACAAACAAAGCTAGTGGAGGTGATGGCATTCCAGCTGAGCTATTTCAAATCCTGAAAGATGATGCTGTGAAAGTGCTACACTCAATATGCCAGCAAATTTGGAAAACTCAGCAGTGGCCATAAGACTGGAAAAGGTCAGTTTTCATCCCAATCTCAAAGAAGAGCACTTCCAAGGAATGTTCAAACTACCACACATTTGTACTCATGTCACATGCTAACAAAGTAAATCTCAAAATCTGTCAAGCTAGCTTCAACAGGACCTGAACTAGGAAGTTCCATATGTACTAACTAAATTTAGAAAAAGCAGAGGAACCAGAGATCAAATTGCCAACTGCCGTTGGATCATAGAAAAAGCAAGAGAATTCCAGAAAAAAAACATCTGTTTCATTGCAAACAGTAAAGTTTTTGACTCTGTGGAGCACAACAAACTGTGGAAAATTCTTAAAGTGATGAGAATACCAGACTACCTGACCTGTCTCCTGAGAAAGCTGTATGCAAGTCAAGAAGCAATAGTTAGAACTGGGCAATGAACAACAGAATGGTTCCAAATTGGGAAAGGAGTACATAAAGGCTTTTGTCACACTGCTTTTTTAACTTAAATCAGGAAACATTATGTGAAAACAAGTCTGGATGAAGCACAAGATGGAATCAAGACTGCTAGGAGAAGTATCAATAAACTCAGATATGTAGATGATACCACACTATGGCAGAAAGCAAAGAGAAACTAAAGAGCCTCTTGAGAAAGGTGAAAGATGAGATTTACAAAGCTGGCTTCAAATTCAACAGTCAAAAAATGAAGATCATTTAATCTGGTCCCATCATTTCATGGCATATAGATGAGGAAACAATAGAAACAGTGACAGACTTTATTTTCCTGGGCTACAAAATCACTGCAAACAGTGACTGCAGTCATGAAATTAAACGATGTTTGATCTTTGGAAGAAAAGCTATGACAAACCTAGATAGCATATTCTGAAGCAGATGCATTACTTTGCCGACACAGTTTCATATGGTCAAAGCTATGGTTTTTCTAGTGGCCACATATGGAAGTGAGACTTGGACCATAAAGAAGGCTGAACATCGAAGAACTGATGCTTTTGAACTGTGGTGTTGGAGAAGACTTTTGAGGGTACCTTGGACTGTCAATCCTAAAGGAAATGAATCCTGTCAGTCAAACCGGTCAATTCTAAAGGAAATCAACCCTGAATATTCATTGGAAAGACTGATACTGAATCTGAAACTCCAGTATTTGGCCACCTGATGCAAGGAACTGACTCACTGGAAAAGACCTTGATGCTTGGAAAGATAGAAGGCAGGAGGAGAAGGGGATGACAGAATGAGATGGTTTCACCGACTCAATGGACATGAGTTTCAGTAAGGTCCAGGAGATGGTGAAGGACAGGGAAGCCTGGCATGCTGGAGTCCATGGGGTCACAGAGTCAGACACGACTGAGCAACTGAGCAACCACAACAAATTATACCACAGTAACAAGCTGGCTTTAGAAAAGGCAGAGGAACCAGAGATCAAATTGCCAACATCCGCTGGATCATGGAAAAAGCAAGAGGGTTCCAGAAAACCATCTATTTCTGCTTTATTGACTATGCCTGCTAAGCCTTTGACTGTGTGGATCACAAGAAACTGTGGAAAATTCTGAAAGAGATGGGAATACCAGACCACCTGACTTGCCTCTTGAGAAATCTGTATGCAGGTCAGGAAGCAACAGTTAGAACTGGACCTGGAACAACAGACTGGTTCCAAATAGGAAAAGGAGTACGTCAAGGCTGTATATTGCCACCTTGCTTATTTAACTTATATGCAGAGTACATCATGAGAAATGCTGGGCTGGAAGAAGCACAAGCTGGACTCAAGATTGCCAGGAGAAATATCAATAACCTCAGATATGTAGATGACACCACCCTTATGGCAGAAAGTGAAGAGGGACTAAAAAGCCTCTTGATGAAAGTGAAAGTGGAGAGTGAAAAAGTTGGCTTAAAGCTCAACATTCAGAAAACGAAGATCATGGCATCTGGTCCCATCACTTCATGGGAAATAGATGGGGAAACAGGGGAAACAGTGTCAGACTTTATTTTTGGGGCTCCAAAATCACTGCAGATGGTGATTGCAGCCATGAAATTAAAAGACTCTTACTCCTTGGAAGAAAATTTATGGCTAACCTAGATAACATATTTAAAAGCATAGACATTACATTGCCAACAAGGTCCATCTAGTCAAGGCTATGGTTTTCCAGTGGTCATGTATGGATGTGAGAGTTGGACTGTGAAGAAAGCTGAGGGCAGAAGAATTGATGCTTTTGAACTGTGGTGTTGGAGAAGACTTTTGAGAGTCCCTTGGACTGCAAGGAGATCCAACCAGTCCATTCTGAAGGAGATCAGCCCTGAGTGTTCTTTGGAAGGAATGATGTTAAAGCTGAAACTCCAGTACTTTGGCCACCTCATGCGAAGAGTTGACTCATTGGAAAAAACTAATGCTGGGAGGGATTGGGGCAGGAGGAGAAGGGGACGACAGAGGTTGAGATGGCTGGATGGCATCACGGACTCGATGGATATGAGTCTGGGTGAACTCCGGGAGTTGGTGATGGACAGGGAGGCCTGGCGTGCTGTGATTCGTGGGGTCAGAAATAGACACAACTGAGCAACTGAACTGAACTGAACTGAATGTTATCATACAAACAGTAGGGGAAACTTGATTTGGGGGTATATGTAAATCTATTATCTTCACAACTTCATAAATCTAAAAATATTATCCAATAAAAAATAAATTACAAAAAACAAGTAGTGAGGATGGAAATGGTTTAGAAATTTGGAGGCTGGGGAAAATGGCCTATTTTGTCTATAGCCGTTTTGGTTTTTATAGAAACAAAATTTCTAGCCAGACGCACACATATACACATACACACACAGAAGAGAGAAAGAGGAAGTCTGGAGAGACAAAGAGAGAGAGAGTAGTGAAGTAAGTGTCATTGTACTATTTTAGTGGGTTTTTAACTGTTTTTTTTTTTTCCAATACCTATTATCTTTCCAGTTAGGCATTTAGACTTTCCCTATTGGATTAATATGTTTTAAAGAAATTGATTCCCCCATGGTACAAGGAGTGAGGTGTGTGGCCAAAATCTAAGATAATTAGCTGAATTTCATCATTCGTGCCACAGATATTGACAGATATGGTTCTAATTCAGGAAAATATCTGAACAAGACTAGTACTGAAAGCTTCTGGGGAAAAAGTCTACTGAACACATAACAGACAGACATGAAATCTGGATGTCTATTGCAAATTTCCCAACATTAAGAATTCAGCTTTTGGATAAAACTACTGAAAAAGGATAGAAGGACAAAAGAAAGAAAAAGGGAGAGAAAAGAGAGAGAGAGGGAGAGATTGGAGGAGGAAGGAAGATGAAAAGATGAGAGAGAGAGATTGAGAGGAAGGGAAGAAACAAGGGAGAGAGCAAGAAAGGAAGGGCAAGAAATGGGAATAATAATAATAGGTCATTGATACTATTATTGAATGGCTTAAATGAAACCAAACCAGAAACTTTTCTAACTTCAAACTTTACAGATACCTAGACTAATAAATTTCCTTTATAGTTTAAATAAATTCGAGTTAGAATTTCTATTTCTTGTGACTGGAAACATTAAAATTGATTTAAAAAGTGAAAATATATTCTATAAACATAGATCAGCTTAATATATTTTAACATACATACAATAATTTGAAATATATTTTTAAGGAACAAATGATACAGCATTTAGCTCATCTAGGTGACACAAACATTAAATTTCACCTGTACTAAAGTATGCAAATATGCTTGTTATGAAAATTTTGTGACTAGTAATAGAATTTCTTTACTGCAAATATATGTATATATATATATGCATATATGTATATGTAGTATTTCTTCTTCCTATTATTATTAATTCATGTTTTTACACTGACCTGTTAGCCACTAAACTATTATTTTGATAAAATTCAGGTTCATTTTGAATACTGTGAAAATATTCTTGAAATTATATAATTTATAAAATAATGACTAAATCACTCACCAAATTATTTTGTAAAAGTAACCAACCTATATTTAAAGAGAGGAGATAGTTTGTAAGTAGCATCAGAATACAGAAACTAGGGAAAAAACTCATTATTTAAAAAAAAGAATAGCAAGGGTATCATCATAGCAGAAGATTCAGCTGTGTGCCTAAAATGATATACTGAATGATTTGAAATTTTCCATCGTGAGAAAACACCCCTTAATAGGTATCATTAACTTAGGATATTTCAAGAAGGCCTGATATGAGTTGGGGACCTTGGAGAAAGGAGCATTGATGCAAATCAGTCCCTGAAGAAAATGGATTTAATTAAACTTCAGGTAAAACTGTCCCTTAACTAAAGTGCAAGCAGGGTTAAGTGAAATCAAAGTAAAAGCTGCTGAAATAGATACTCATGTTCATGCAGGATATTGCTAAGTATGTTTCTCTGAAAATATTTGGAAATATAAAATGTCTATGAGTCCCTAGGATTGTGTGAAAATGTATGCCTTGCACACACATTTGGTGGAGAGCAGGAAATAGTGGCAATCCCGAACACACCTCCCTCTCCAGTGTAAGGTTTCGAATCCAGAGTTGAGGCTCTCCCATCTGATTTTGTTGGTCTCAGTGATCTGGCAGCCATATCTGTTTCTTTCATCAGAAGAGCTAGGCACAGTTTATCAGTGGCTGGCACAGAGATCTATGTCACGATTTACAAGCTTCTGATGCTCTAGAGAATCCTGTCTCTCCTCACTGAGTTCACCTTTGGAACTGCAGAAAACCAAAATGATAAAGCCATTCATTTTTCATTTTCTTGCTTCAATTCAGATTCCAGCATCCCAGTAAGTAGAGTCTGACACTTCTGGCAAGCGCTTCAGGCATTTTGTAATCTGGACAAAGGTGCAACAATGTGTTTCTTACAAAAACACTGGCTTTGCCTGTCACTTTCTTACATTTCCTGAAAAGACACCAACACCAGAATACAAAGGCTTAACATAGTATCCCACCCAACAATCTCAAACAGTGTAAAAATTATAATGAAAACTTATTTTAGCTATTTTAATCATGACAGTTTATGCAACCAAGAAATTTCAGTTCAGTTCAGTTCAGTCTCAGTCATGTCCAACTCTGCAACCCCATGAATTGCAGCATGCCTGGCCTCCCTGTCCATCACCAACTCCCGGAGTTCACTCAAACTCACGTCCATCAAGTTGGTGATGCCATCCAACCATCTCATCCTCGGTCGTCCCCTTCTCCTCCTGCCCCCAATCCCTCCCAGCATCAGAGTCTTTTCCAATGAGTCAACTCTTTGAATGAGGTGGCCAAAGTACTGGATTTTCAGCTTTAGCATCAGTCCTTCCAAAGCACACCCAGAACTGATCTCCTTTAGAATGGACTGGTTTGATCTCCTTGCAGTCCAAGGGACTCTCAACCAAGAAATTTAGGGCACTTCAATTTAATCCTCTCACCAAAAATATTATGAATAGCAAGGCTTGATCAATTACTTACCACTTGACCTTGAAGTCTTAATTATCAAATTCTTTAGTGTCCATTCTGAGGATGAGTTTTTACCATTCATTTTTCAATTCCATGCTTTTTATGAAACAAATCACAACTTTGTCTATTTTATTGATTTGCATGTTTTTGTTAATATATAGATTATATACTATCTATTTTGGGGATATTAAATATATCACTTAGATATAACAAGTGGCTGCAAAGGAATGGTCACGTATTTCAGTTGAAGTAGTTCCATTTGTCATGATAGTAGGCTTTAGACTCCACTGGCTTGATGGAATCCTTAAAAATGTTTTTGTTTTAGTAAGTTTTTTAAAATACTGAAATTGATGGTTAATTTTTAGAAGTAGGCAAATGCAGAAAGAAATTACAAAAGCCACTTCATTCATATGTTGTAACAACCCTCAGCAAATTACAATGGCAACTATGAGTCAAACTAAAGGGAATCTGTTAACTACTGAAGTGTTCAAGCCTTGTAAAGAATATTCTAGTTTTCTTAATACTATGCATAAAAGGAGAAAGGAAATGGAGAAGGAAATGGCAACCCACTCTAGTGTTCTTGCCTGGAGAATCCCAGGGATGGAGGATCCTGGTGGGCTGTCATCTAAGGGGTCGCACAGAGTTGGACACGACTGAAGCGACTTAGCAGCGGCAGCATGCATAAAATAGATGACTAATGAGAACCTACTGAGTAGCACAGGGAACTCCACTCTATGCTCTGTGGGGGCCTAAATGGGAAGGAAATCCAAAAGAAAGGGAACATATGTATACACAGAGTTGATTCACTTTGCTGTACAGCAGAAACTAACACAGTGTCATAAAGGAACTACTCTCCAATAAAAACTAAACAAATAGATAAATATATGTGAGCAATCTATTCAGAATGGGGTCAAGCTCTAGAAGGACTCAATTGGTTGAGGGTATTCAAGTTGTTGTAACTAGCATGCACTTGGATTTTTTTCATTTAGACTGTGCATTTATTTGAATAGCTTAAGACAACATTCAGACAGATGAGCAGAGTGTGTGCCTTTAAGGCTAATGGATTCATTTTTTTTAGAAGGGAAACCTAAAGCCTCCCTAGAAGCTACCCTTGGCATCTCCATTATTTAGCTCATAAAACAGTGCAGCCTCTGAGCTGACCATGATAATGCTGACCTGTGAGCCCCACTTACTCTTCTTTCATGACCAGGAGATGCTCCTTCTGCCCTGGCCTCAGACAGAAAGACCTGGCCATTTTCTGATCTTGCTTACTTGAAGGACAGCCTGTCTTTGGCTGCTGTGAAATATAACTGCATTACCTTAAGTCTTGCTGTTCTCTGTCATATGCAATATGACCCATGCTAATTTGTGGCAGTTTTAGTATTGATTTCCCCTCCTTGTGGATTTCATTCTGCCTATGTCAAATATAGATTAAAAACTGCTATATATGCTGAACTTACCTAGTAACTACAACCACAAGTAGATTTCAGTATATAAAAGTAACTTACATGACCTTAAGAAAGAATGGATGCTTCTAATTTAGGCTTAGCTCTATCATCCAACTCTTGACTCATGAGTACATTGTGAAAACACAGCAAACACATCTGAATTTGCCTTGAAAATGGCATTGAGAAAATTGTCCGAGAAATGCCATGTGTTTCATGGTCCATGAGTGCCCTCCACAGGGTGCAATGCAGAGATTTTATTAGAGATTTTATTTTAGTGTTGTGTCTGTTTAATTTTCTTGAGTGTTCTGTCTCGGATCATTTCTGTATTAGAGAAAATTCATAAAGGCTTGAAAAGAAATTAAATTCCTTGATCTAATTTAGTGAAGGTTTAATCATTTAAGTTAGGAAGCAAAATGTCAATGCCAGCCTAACCCTCACTCTCACTGTACATCATTCTGCTGCATCCAATTGTTTGATAAGGAGCTTCTGAAAAATGCTATTTTGCTCCTTTAAAAACAGGTAATGGATTTTTAATGGTTTTTTTTTTTTTCAGCTGTTCCTTCTGTAGGAAATTGAGTTAAGAGCGTCAATGTTGACAATTACTCTTGTACTCCACAGCATTTGTTTGGAACTACTACTTAATAAATTTATTGCAGCATTTATATTCTTTTAGACTATTCCTTCCAAGCCCCTTGCATAGATTCCTCAACAAACAGAGAGACCTCCTGACTCTTTCAAGGGAATATTGTGAAAGAATTTAAACAAGGGAGAGCAAAGATCCAGCTACATTCACATTCCCTCATTTTGCACAGTAATAATTTGATATGGATAGAAACAAATCATTGTATATTGCTTGAATAAATAGAAGGAATATGCAAAGCCCACATTAAAGGGTAATTCCTTTTGAAAATGCCCTCCTTTGAGTAAGTTCTGGAGAAAGTAAACGAAGATAAATTTCAGGTGAACCAAACAAAGAGAACTCAACAACAATGTTTGGATCAAAATGGCTCTCTCAAAATAACCACTGAGAATGCATTGCCATTTTAGGAACAGATGCAGAGCAATGACAGCCATGTGCTGTGCTTAGTCACTGAGTTGTGTCTGACTCGTTGTCGCCCCATGGACTGCAGCCCTCCAGGCATCTCTGTCCATGGAGACTCTCCAGGCAAGAATAGTAGAGTAAATTGCCATGCCCTACTCGAGGAATGATACCCATATTCCCCTAAATATTAAAGGAAAGGAAGGCTTGTTAGTAAAACAAGGGCTGGGTTGACATGACAGGTTAAACATTAGACAGCCCAGGACAGCTCTTCTCTTTGCAGCAGAGACCCTGGTCTGACCAGTCGTGAGTTCTGGCAATTCTGAGGTTCCTGCAGGCCCAGGTTGATCCCTGAGGCCTTAACTAGAGATGTTCCTTTCACAGCTAAAGCCACAAATGCCACACAAAATCCTGGAGTGAGATGAGCAATATACTCCCTGCTTTGGTAAAACACAGCAAACACACACCCACACAAATGTGCTTAATGTTGAAGATTATTTCTTAGCCATAAATTTAATTTTCTCATTTTAAGAAGGATAAAGACAAAAATAAGAAGGCTGACTGATGAACTGAGCTCTGCTATCACTAGTATACCATTTAGAACATCTTCAAATTACCTTTAGAGTTATGCGCTTTAGTTGATTCCATGACTGCCAGAATCTATATATAACATAATTTTAAGAAATTTGAGGAGGTTAGTCGATTTCCATTAGTGTTTTTAAAAGAAGACAGCACATTTGTAAGCTATATGGGCCCAGGTTTCTCTCATCTCGCAGCTACATCATCTATGAGAGATGGCTTTCAAGGTACAACAATGGGAAAGACAAGCCTGAAGGCACATTGCGAATTGATTTTTTAAGAACAAGAACTGGAGGGGGCTTACCTCACCTCTGCCCATAAACTACCAACCAAATCTCAGCCAGCTACCTCTCACTCTGACCACAGACAGGTGTAGGAAGGATGAAGATCTAGTAAATGTTTTTCTGTGTCTACAGAAGAAACAAACAGCATGATGAAGGTGTAACCTTGTCCCTGAACCACTTTCCTGTATGGGATAAGTAACTGAGAACAATCTCAGCACATTGCTTTCATGCTGGGCCAGTCTGTCTGTTAATAGTATTATAGAAATCATTACTGTTTTCCTTAGCACACTCATATTTGCTAAATCTCTCAATATTTCATAATGCAAGGTCTTAAGTTTAACAAACGATTACATTTCTTTTGTCTTCCTGTTCCAAAATGTTTTATCTAATAGGCCAATGGGTTTTGAGGTATTTCCTTTTTCTTTTTTTTTAATTAAATTTTTATTTTTACTTTATTTTACTTTACAATACTGTATTGGTTTTGCCATACATTGACATGAGGTATTTCTAAAGATGCATGCTTTCAAATTGTGGTGGTGGAAAAGACTCTTGAGAATCCCTTGAGCTGCAAGGAGATCAAACCAATCAATCCTAAAGGGAATCAACCCTGAATGTTCATTGAAAAGACTAACACTGAAGCTGATGCTCCAGTATTTGGCCATCTGATGGGAAGAACCAACTCATTGGAAAAGACCCTGATGCTGGGAAAAATTAAAGGGCAAAGTAGAAAGGGCCGGCAGAGGATGAGATAGTTAGATAGCAACACTGATTCAATGGAAGTGAATTTAATCAGACTCTGGGAGATAGTGGAGGACAAAGGAGCCCAGTGGGCTACAGTTCATAGGGTCTCAGAGTCAGAGACAAACTCGTGACTGAACAAAAACAACGAAAGAAGCAAAGCTTTGGGATAATATTGGGTTGACCAAAAAGTTTGTTTGGGTTTTTCCATAAGATCTTTTAATATTAATGTTCAGTTTGGGATGCTTCACTTATTTAGGTCAAAGAGTTAGGAAGAAGCCCTTATGGCACTTACTGGAATATTAAACCCAATTTTACAATAATGAGATAAAGTGAAAGAAATCCTAGTCAATTTAATAGAAAAATCATCATCAGAGAGAATTCTATTAGCTTTGAGCTTTGCAGCAAAGCATGTTTATTGCTTGATTAAGTATTAATATGATTAGAGGTCATGCTCTTTGGTAAAATCCCATTAGAAACACACAGTAGAGTAAAAAACATTCAAAATCAGCACTATTTGCAATACATTTAGGACGATGGGACTAACAGCTAAAAAACGAAAACTTGAGTTTAGTTGCATATAGAACCATAGATCAGACACTATTATAGTGCAGTAATGTCAAAATGAGATTTCATATACAAGAGATAAGCAAGGACGAGTTTCATTCTTCTAACAGTATAGACAGGCCAAAACCATATTTCAAGTCTAAGTAGATCAAATAGCAGTTAAAGTAAGTACATGTGTCTGTATTAACTAATCAGCAGGTTATGATCATACAGGCTAATTAGGTAGGCTGAACTGTATCCTATCTCAAACTGGTGATTAAATGATAATAAGGAAAATCTGGCTCTGGATCTGAACCTGGCTTTGTTAATGCAAACACAGATTAATGACTGAGGTCCTTGGTACCCATTTCTCCATGTATAACAGCTTGGCATGCTGCAGTCCATAGGGTCTTAAAGAGTCAGACCCGACTTGGCAACTGAACAACACAACACCAATATAATCCCTACCTGGGCCTGATAGCTCTAGGATATTTTTAATAAAGAGATCCACTGACTATGAATGAAGGTTCAAATGCAGAATATGGAAAAGACCAATAATAAATCTACAAAAAACATAAAGACTGCTTGTCTATGGTGTCACTAACATTTCTGATAAAGACCAAAATATAAATATATCAATGTTGAATTGTTAGTTAAAAACATGTCATGCAATTAAGAGCTATTAAGGTCATTTTCTAGCTTAGTATTTATGCTGTAGAGGTACTTAGAGATCCTTTTCAATTGCCATTGATAAAAATGTCTCTCAACTATATTGTGAGCAGGCAATTTATTTTCATAAACTCTTCTACTTGAACAACCATCATTTGAATTCCTTTCTGAGGAATTTCTCTCCTGGTATCTTAATTTGATGGCATACATTTTCTGACAAGATAGCAGGAATCCAGGATTATAGACTATTAACTCTTTAAACTTATTTATTTATTTATTTTTGCTCATTATGACCTAATGTTAAGACATTCAGAAGGCTAAATCACACACAATTTAAAGTCAGACACCTCTTAAAACCTGATAGCTCTTTTTCTTTTTTTTTTTTAATCTTTAGAGGCTTAAGCACAAAACATTGCAGAAAATACTGCCTCCTTTTTTAGTTGTATTATGGATCTAATGAATATGAATGAAATTGGGATGATATTGTTACTTGAGAAATAAGATAAAACATCACTACAGGTGTTCCCACAAGTAAGAATCTGGGAATTAAGTGAACAAGATAGGCCTTGATGTTAAGATCTAATTCAATTAAAATTGATACCTCCTTCTGGATTGTACAAGGGAATACACAGGAATTGGGTATCACACATACTTCATACAGGAGTCATTTATCTTATGCCTTTAACATACTACTCTTTCAAAGATGGTCTGTGACTTCATAAAAGATCTGACTGTCCATGCTAAAGATCACTCGCTTATGTGTATCCATAACATAGGCATCCACTGTGCTCATTTCTCCACAAACCCAGCATTCATGTGTGAACTATACACATCCTGAACTGATGACAACAGGGTATTTGTTGCTCTTGGTTTCCAGGGAAACGACACTTTATAGGATCCGCACTTACGCTGCTCCATACGAAGCTGCCTTAGAATCGCCTTCAAAGAGCCCTTGTCTCCATCTGTGAGCTCGAGGTAAAGTGCTGTGATGGCAGCTGCTAATGAGCTGACTCGCCTCCATCAGGGCAGCCTTGAATTTATTTCTGCTGTCCCCCTAGGGAACTGTCAACCAAGAATATGAGTGAGAGGAGAAGAAATGATTTCCCCTTCCCAGCAGCAGGGCAGTCTCTCAAACACACAGGCTAATTTGATAGTTACAACAAAAAACAGGGAAAAGAAATCCATGTACATTTGCTGGTATTGCAATGTCAGCTAAGTGTTTGCTTCCTAACTTTTCCAGGGGCAGCTCCACCCCGCCTAGCTCACTGCATGTGCCCGTGACTCTTCATTTTGTCAGCTGAGCTTGCTTCTAATTGCAGATTTCACATAGTGTCCCCTTTCTGGAGGCCTGTGTCCCCATGCTCCTAACCTGCAACAGATGACAAAGAATTTTAACAGAAGCTACTGGTAGCATAAAAACATATGTTTGAGATGACTACTTAAAAAAATGTTTTTGATCTAGTCATATCTATTAATTGGGCACTGCAACAAGAGCGTTAATGGTGGGGGTCCTCTGTTCACATGGTTCCACTCCAGGGCCATGACTGTGAATCAGAGACACAGGATGTTAGGCTATGAAGGCTTGATTCTGAGAGATAATTAGATAAATTCTGCTGAGATTGGAGCAAATTTGTGTGAGTGATAACATGTTTCTGGCTGAATATTTTCCAGGACTGTCATATTCCATTACTTAAAAATAATGTAAGTGGAGGAAAATAGGATTCTTACTAAAGGCACCCTATTAGAGCAAGCATTGTGTAAGGAAAAAATTGATAAAAATAAGACTGACGACTAAATTTACAGAAGGTGAAACAATTGGTATCTGTTGAATTTGACCCTCATTTACACATCAGCTATCATTCCTCTAGCTGGACTTAACGTCTCTTATAGAACAAAACATAATCTAGGTGGCCAAGCCTTACACGACTCAGTTAGGAGAAAATGATGGCAAGATTTAGATCATTTAGGCTTCCAGAACAATTCATTTCTTCAGGAAGCCTTGAAGGAGGCAGCAGAGAATATTAATAGGATATAAGATTATCTTTAGGTTCAGAAAGCTATTATAGTAAAATTATGCTAAGAAGAGAATATTTATTTCCTATATAACTGAATGTAATCCTTATGACAGCATAGCTAGGGATTGTAGCTGATGGAAATAGAAGCATCCAGGGGAATGTATCTGAAACTTGGGTTGGGTTGGAAGGTGAATGGAAAAATATCCCTAACAAAAGTGATTCTATAGGTGTAAAACAAGAAAGCCACCAGTGAAGAGAGAACAAAATGCTCCAACGCAGGTCATTTTTCACTTTTCTCCCTTCCAAATTTTTTTTTTCCCCAAATACCAGTGTTTCATTGAAAGAATAAATTACAGATTTTCCTCAAAAGAAAATATAAAGAAATGCAATGATGCCACGACTAAGGATCTGACAACGATGGCAGAATCAAGGATGGCTTCTAAAAGACCTAGAGGGGTGGGATGGCCGAGAGGCTCAAGAGGGAGGGGATATATGTGTACTTACGGCTGATTCATGTTGTATGGCAGATACCGACACAGCGTTGTAAAACAATTATCCTGCGGTTAAAAATTTAAAAAAAATATAAAAATAAAGTTTAAAAAGACAGAAAAGAATTAAGGCTAATGCCCTAATGAGAGGTTCTTTCCAAAGAAACAGAATAGGACATAGGCTATATAGGCTACAGGCTATGGGGTCGCAAAAGAGTGGAAAACAACTTAGCGACTAAACAACAACAATGGAGAGATTTATTACTCGGAATTGGGTTGCGGAGGCTAATAAGTCCAGCCAGCTTGCTGTCTTCAAGCTGGAGACCCAGGAAAACCCGTCGTGTCATTTCGGTCTAGTTCCTAAGATCTGAGAACCAGGGAGGCTGATGGTGCAAATCTCAGTTCAAGGTCAGGAAAAGACACACATCCCAGTTTATGCAGACAGGCAGGAAGCAAAAGGGACTAATGACTCCCTCCTCTGCCTTTTTGTTCTTTTCAGGCCCTCAAAGGCCTGGATGATGCCCATCCACACTGGGGAGAACACCGAATCAAATACCAATCTCATCTGAGAATACCTTCACACATACACTGAGAAACAATGTTTTACGCTGGCACCCAGTGGCAGTATAACATTGACACATGAAACGAACCATCACCCCAAGGAAGATATAAGAACTTACTGTCTTTCTAAAATAAAAGATACAGGTAAAATAAATTGTGGAGAAATTTAAATAAATTGTGGAGGCTTTTTGACCTCCATGAGGACTATTATATAATTATTTGTCACAATATTCAATATACAGTAATCAACAACTACCATCTTTACTTTTTTCCATTTCTTTATCAAAGATGCTTATTTTTCTAGGCATATAATTACTTCTGCCTCATAAAGGCACACCCTTTTCCTGCTTCTTGTCTGAATCTTTTTATTCTTTATAGGTATGCTTTCATTCAACCATGCGTATAGTCTTGGAGGAAATCAGTCAAGTGCCTCTTGACCCAACTTCTCTAAAGGAAAGTAAGCACACAATGTATTTCTAATGTCTGTTGTAAATGAATCAGAAATCATGCTCCTTAGTGAAGACTTTCTGGAGACGACCCCTCAGGAATCTTCTCTGATTGCTCCGTAAAGACGCAGAAGTGTAACTGGGCACCATGAGAAATTTTAGCTACCGTATTAGCTACTGATTAAACGTTTCCCATTTAGCAACTTTCTAGTAAGATAATTCTACCTAAGGATATCTGTTCCATGCAGCTATTATTCTCAGAAGTGCTAGAAGAGTTGAATTGGTCAACTATATCATACTCCAAGAAAGATGTGACTAGGGAATTTGTTTAAGAGTAACTACCCCTACTGTTATTTATAAACTATATAAATAAACATTATATATATATATGTTTATATGTTTGTATCTACACTGAAACTTCAATAAAGATAAATATGTCAAAGATAACCTTTGAACCATTGTTAGTAACCAAAGAAATTAGAGCTGAGGGAAAGCAAATGAGATAAAGTTAATGAGATCTAAAAAAAAAAAAAGAAAAAAGAAAATGAAGAGTAATATGACATTAAGAATAACACACAGTAAATAGCTCTATCTATAGACATTACCCTTTTGTGCCTGTTTGCTTGTTCAGTTGTTTTCTGAAAATGTCTATATTCAAAGGCAGCTAAGCTTTTAAGAACTAGGAGTGGATCTAGATTTTTAACTGTGTGGATCACAACAAACCATCAGCAGAAAGGGGAAAAATGGAAGCAGTGACAGATTTTACTTTCTTGGACTCCAAAATCACTGCAGACAGTGACTGCAGCCATGAAATTCAAAGATGCTTGCTCCTTGGAAAGAAAGCTATGACAAACCTAGACAGCATATTAAAAAGTAAAGATAGCACTTTGCTGACAAAAATATCACAAAGGTCCGTGCAGTCAAAGCTATGGTTTTTCCAGTAGTCATACGCAGATATGAGAGTTGGAGCATAAACAAAGCTGAGCACCAAAGAATTGATGCTTTCAAGCTGTAGTGCTGGAGAAGACTCTTGAGGGTCCCTTGGACTGCAAGGAGATCAAACCAGTCCATCCTAAAGGAAATCAGTCCTGAATATTCATTGGAAGGATTGTTGTTCAAGTTGGAAGCTCCAATATTTTGGCCACCAGATGTAAAGAGCCAACTCATTGGAAAATACTCTGATGCTGGGAAAGATTGAAGGCAAAAGGAGAAGGGGATGTCAGAGGATAAGATGACTAGATAGGATCCCTGAATCAGTGAACATGAATCTGAGCAACCTTTGGGAGATAGTGGAGGACAGAGAAGTGTGGCATGCTGCAATCCATGGGGTTGCTAAGAGTAGGGCCATGACTTAGCAACTGGACAACAAAAACAGCTAGCTTTTTAATATTCTCTTATTTTCCTGAGGAGTGAAACAATTAATTTTACTATACCATGGCAAAAATATCCTCAGTGATTAAATATTGCTAGTAGTTGTGAAAACCTTATCTGTAGCCTCTCAAGCTGGTTAGCATAGTCATGGATATGAGAGGACGACGTCACTTCCCTCTGGAGATTACTGGGATCCCAGTGGTCTAGCTCTTTTCTGTCTGTTCTCCAGATCAAGGCCTTTGTTTTGCCGTTGTCTCAACTGTTTCGAAGCGGAGGCCCTGAGATCTATATCTAACCTGAAGACTCTTTCCTGTGCTCCTTGATCCAGCAGAAAAAAATTTTAAAAATTGAGAAACTTTCTATGAAAGGTTTCCAGCTACTTTTAAAAAAATCCAAGAAGGTATAGCAAAAGTGAATCTCTCTGGAGATGAGGACCTCTTTATGCCAAAGCTATACTTCTTAATTCAACAGAATCCCCATCAGTACCTGTTATCTAGTACCTGACCCAGTTCAACAACTGGAGACCTCTGAATGACTTCTTAAGGCATTTCAACTTTGGGCTCTTAAATATCTTGATCCTCTTTTTCCTTGAGCTTGTAGATAAATAAACAATTTTCACTTTTTAAAAATTGTATATATCTGGACAATTGTACAGAAGGGCATGGCAACCCACTCCAGTATCCTTGCCTGGAGAATCCCCATGGACAGAGGAGCCTGAAGGCTACAGTCCATGGGGTTGCACAGAGTTGAACACAACTGAGTGACTAACACACACACGGGCTATTGTACACTTTATTTTCTCCCCTAAATCGTGCTTAGTTCTATAAAGATTTAAGTTAAGCTTGGAATGTATTCAGGAAAGCACCTAAAAGGGTTACTAGGCAAGCAACTATAATACATTAGTGATATGACAGAATATTGCTTGGATTTGTACTTTGAGAAACTGATTTCTAATACACAAGATAAGCTGAAAGGAAAACCTGGGGATTAAAGTTCAAGTGTTAGTGTCTTTGTTGTGCTTGACTCTTTGCGGCCCCATGGAGCCTGCCAGGTTCCTCTGTCCGTGGAATTCTCCAGGCCAGAATACTGGAGTGGGTTATTATTTCCTTCTCCAGGGTACCTTTTTGAACCAAGGATCAAACCCGGGTCTCCTACCTTGTAGGCAGATTCTTCACCATCTGAACCACCAGGGAAATCTATGGGGGATTAAAGGAAAGTAGTAAAGTCGGAGCTGGAGAAAATAAAGAAATCAATCATCAAAAACTGAAAAAAAGTTTTTAGTTTGCTTTACATCTGTGTTAAAAGTGACTTTTTAAAATTTTTCATTTCTCAGAGAATGAAAAAATAAATGCATTTATCTAAATTGCTGAAAAAAATATACCTTTAAATGTTAAAAAGATCAAATGTTTCCACAAATGTACATGTTTCTATAATGTTTCAGAGCAAAAGACTTGTAGAAAGTCAAAATAGCGATAGAAAACTAGTGCTTATGGGCGCTTGCCCTCCTGTCTCTCTCCTGGCTCTCTGCTTTCTCTCTGTCCTCCCATGGTTTTCCTGAGACAGAAAAGAAGCAAATTGTCTCAGGTCTCTTCTTAGGGCACTAATCCTATCATGAGGGTCCACTCTCATAATCTGATTACTTCCCCAAGGCCCCATCTCCAAATACCATTATAATGGTATTTGGTATTAAGGGTTTCCATATATGAATCTTCAGGGAGACACAAGCATGCAGTCCAAAACACTGGGTCAAAGGGTATTTATGTTTTACATTTTAACAGTTACTGCAAAATTACCTTCTTAAAATATTACCATCAACAATAGAATAAAGGATATATTTTATTATTATTTTATTTATCAAAAAGATCTCAACTCAATGCTCACACTGACCACCATTACCAAAACTAATACTTCTGACTACTTATACCACCAGGGTACAACATGCTTGTCTTTCTCAGGGCTTACTATGGTTGCAGTATACATTTATTTCTGAGATTCATTTGATTATATTTCTTCGTCTGACTCCTGTGCTATGCTGTACTCAATCACGTCAGACTCTTTGCAATCCCATGGACTGAAGCCGGCAAGGCTTCTATGTCCCTGGGATTTCCCAGGCAAGACTACTTGAGTGAGTCGCCATTTCTTTCTCGAGGGGGTCTTTCTAACCCAGGGATCAAGCCCACATCTCCTGTAGCTCCTGCTTTGTCAGGTGGATTCTTTACCTCTGAACCACCTGGGAAGCCCCATCTGACTCCTAAGCTTCATAAACATGTAGGAGGATTTTTCCTTGTTTTTTTCCACCTTCACTGTTCAATCCCAGGACCTAACAGATTACTGGGGACACAGCAGGTATTCAACAAACATTTGCTTAACGAATTCTCTTTGGTGAATAAATGAATATCTTGCTCATTCCTTAATTATTGCTAATGCTACACTGTTTTGACTCCAGTTATCATTCTGGATCTTTTCTACTTTGTCTGTACTTAACTTTATATGGAATCTTTACATAAAAAACAGCCAAGATAGTTGTCTCAATTTATTTTAGAAATGAGGTAGGATATAAATTAAGCAAATAATAATCAATAAATTGTCAATGCATTTGGCAATTTCCAACACGCACAGAAAAAAATATCTGTCTTATTGTAGATATTGTGCTAGCAATGAAATCTGATATTTATTACATTTTAGGAACTAATTCACTGTTGATATGTATGGGACTCAAAGTTGTTTTCTGTCCTTTTTTTTATTTATTTTTTTTTAATCTAAGGCTTTTTTAACCCATTCTTTGATTTTGTACTTGGTTGAACAAGGTGTTCCATTTATCACTATCAAATATTTTGGTTCACTTTATAGATTCTAACAGGTCAAAATATTTTTGGAGCTTCATGATGAATTCAAACTCTAGGATCCAGAGTGCCATGGCCTCTTGAAAGAAACCATTCTACATGAATTTTAGGGCTTTTCCTGTCAGTTTGAATAGTAGGTCTAAATAAAGCTGAAAATATGGCCTTTTGTACAGATATGGCCATGGAACTATTTAGGTATCTTTTTCATGATTTTATCATCTCTTTTCTTTGTATAACAAACATCCTGAAAAAAACTGAAAATGAAAGTATTAATCACTCAGTCATGTCCGACTTGCAACGCTGTGGACTGTAGCCCGCCAGGCCCCTCTGTCCATGGAATTCTCCAGGCAAGAATACTGGAGTAGGTAGCCATTCCCTTCTCCAGGGAATCTTCCCAACCCAAGATTGAACCCGAGTCTCCTGCATTGCAGGCAGATCCTATTCTCCCATTTTTCGTCCCCTCTTTATTTGACTAAGTAAAGGAAATGTATCTTAAGCATGCATGCAGGTCTGGCAATATTTATTTTCACAATAATTTGATCATTGTTGATCAAAAATGTATTCATTCAACCATTTAAAAAGTATACATTGGATTCCTACTCTGACTGATAAACTGCGCTACTTTTTTGATGTTTGAATGTGAATAAGACACACGGGTTTGGAGAATGGGAGTTCACAGTTCTAGCAAGGTGGCAGGCATGTGAAGCATCATGAAACAACTAAAAATGCAATTGTAGCAATATGCAAAGAATATGTGTCAATTTTTTTTTTTAAAAAAAAAAAAAAAAAAAAACTGAAGCACAGTATTGGTTACCAAAAGGTAGCAATTGTACACATTCTGCTTTGCTTTAATTAAAAACAAAGGATTATGTTTTTAAAAAAAAAAAAAAAAATTTAACATAATTGAATTGTGTTGATCAATGCATGAAGAATTGATATCTTAACAATATTTAGTCTTTGAATCCATAAACATGGTATATTTCTCCATTTATTTGTCTTCTATTTCTTTCAGAAGTGATATATAGTTGTACACAGCTTTTGTTAAATTTATTCCTAAGTATTTTATCTTTTCTGAAGCTATTTAAAATGGTATCACTTTAAATTTTATTTTCAAAATATTTGTTACTGATATATGAAAGTTTAATTGAATTTTATACATTGACTTTGTAACCTTAAAATTTGCTAAATTTACCTATTAACTTAGTTATTAGATTATTAATTATTAAATTACTTGTTAATTGTTTTATAAATTTCTTATGATTTTCTATATAAATAGGTATTATATTGTCTGCAAATAAAAACAATTTATAACCAGAAAAAAAAAAAAAAAAAAAGAATATGTGTCAAGTGTTAAATTGAGTTGTCAAGTGTTAAGTTATTTTGGGGCCTGAATTCCTAGAATAGCAAATAATAGTATGAGATCCAGAAGCAATCAATCAACTTCTACTTCACCCTATACTGAGCTCTCCATAGATCTTTCCTCGCCCAAAGAGAGGTTCTCAATGTTATGAATCATGTTACATTATGTATATCATACTGTATCATATCATCAGTATTTGGGAAGACAGTGAATGTTCTACATGTTCTCATTGTAATCCTATTTCAGCTAAAATGAACTCTTCTTGTCCAGACCTTGGAAATGTGTAGAATTCTCCAAGGCATTTATAGGAACATTTTATTAAACTCTTTTTTATAAACCATAGTTTTACAGAAAAATCTAGGAATTTATCACAAAAATTTTATTTTTTATCACAAAGATTTGGTTTTTATCACAAAAATCAAGCTATTGTACTCTCAGTTGCTCAGTCATGACCTCACGGATTGCAGCCTGCCAGGCTCCTCTGTCCATACCATTTCCCAGACATCTCCTTCTCCAGGGGAATCTTTCTGATTCAGACAGAGATCAAACCTGTGTTTACTGTGTCTCCTGTACTGGCAGGCAGAGTCTTTACCTCTGAGCCACCGGAGAAGAACAATCAAGTTACTGAAAAATAGATACATGCTGTGAGCTCTTCTTGCATAAGATCTTGAAGGAGGAAATGATGGTGGTATATCAAGATAGTTATTGAATAAATATTTTTTAAGCATCTGCCATGTATTTGTAGCAGTGCTATGTAACACAAAAATAAGAGCTCTTGTCCATGGAGAATAAAGTATAAACACAGATTTATATATTCATTCATTTATTTAACAAACATTTATGGAATGTCTAATAAATATTAGGCATTAAACTGAGTTCTGGATAAACAATAACACATGTTCTTTTTTTTTTTTTAACCTCAATCAAATCTAAGTGGAATGGAGGAAATAGACCCAAAAAGCCACTGACACTATGTTTTACATGTTGAAGCAGAAATAAATAGGGTTTTATAGAAACAGGGAAGAAGCACGCAGCCTGTTTGCAACACCAAGTTAACGTGGAGGTCTGAGATTTAAGGAAAGTTATCTCAAGGTGACTTTCGAGCTGAATTTCAAAAATTGGAATCTGTAGTCTTGCTAACCGTTGTTGAAAGGGCATTCCATGAAGAGGGGCAATGAGACCGATGTCAAACAAGGGAGAAAATCCTAGAATCAAGAGGATCAATTTAGGGAAGTAAAACAAGAATTCTAGAAAAATATCATGTTGCCTGAACTAGGACAAGAGATAAAAGGAATAAGAAGGAAGGGATTCAAAATGTTCCTAGATGTTTTGGTGAAGGATGAATGTGAGAAACTTAGTCATTCAGTTCAGTTCAGTCGCTCAGTCGTGTCCAACTCTTTGAGACCCCATGAATCGCAGCACGCCAGGCCTCCTTGTCCATCACCAACTCCCAGAATTCACTCAAACTCACATCCATCGAGCTGGTGATGCCATCCAGCCATCTCATCCTCTGTCATCCCCTTCTCCTCCTACCCTCAATCCCTCCCAGCATCAGAGTCTTTTCCAATGAGTTAACTCTTTGCATGAGGTAGCCAAAGTATTGGAGTTTTAGCTTTAGCATCAGTCCTTCCGCAGAACACGCAGGACTGATCTCCTTTAAGAGGGACTGGTTGGATCTCCTTGCAGTCCAAGGGACTCTCAAGAGTCTTCTCCAACACCGCAGTTCAAAAGCATCAATTTTTGGCACTCAGCTTTCTTCACAATCCAACTCTCACATCCATACCTGACCACTGGAAAAACCATAGCCTTGACTAGATGGACCTTTGTTGGCAGAGTAATGTCTCTGCTTTTGAATACGCTATCTAGGTTGGTCATAACTTTCCTTCCAAGGAGTGTCTTTTAATTTCATGGCTGCAATCACCATCTGTAGTGATTTTGAGCCCCCCCAAAATAAAGTCTGACACTGTTTCCACTGTTTCCCCATCTATTTCCCATGAAGTGATGAGACCAGATGCCTTGATCTTAGTTTTCTGAATGTTGAGCTTTAAGCCAACTTTTTCACTCTCCTCTTTCACTTTCATCAAGAGGCTTTTTAGTTCCTCTTCACTTTCTGCCATAAAGGTGGTGTCATCTGCATATCTGAGATTATTGATATTTCTTCCAGCAATCTTGATTCCAGCTTGTGCTTCTTCCAGCCCAGCATTTCTCATGATGTACTCTGCATATAAGTTAAATAATCAGGGTGATAATATACAGCCTTGACGTACTCCTTTTCCTATTTGGATCCAGTCTGTTGTTCCATGTCCAGTTCTAATTGTTGCTTCCTGACCTGCATACAGGTTCCTCAAGTCATGTCCAACTCTTTGTAACCCCATGGACTGTAGCTCTCCAGGTTCCTCTGTCCATGGGATTCTCCAGGCAAGAAAAGTGGAATGGGTTGCCATTCACTTCTCCAGGAGATATTCCAAACCCAGAGATTGAACCCAGATCTCCTGCACTGCAGGCAGATTCTTCACTGTCTGAGCACCAGGCTGTGTGAGAGGAAGAAGGTTAAAAGATAACTCCCACATTTTCAGGTTGATTGTTTGGTTGCATGGTGATGCCCAAACAGAATTTCCAGGCCAGTATGGTAACTGATTGAAATTCAGCAAACATTATGGTCCCCTTAGCTCTGAGAATGATTAGTGAGACTAGGGGTAGATGAACCTCTCAACATGTGCCCACAAAACTTGAAAAGCGAGATGCCTGCTACATTTCTTCAAATGCATGTTACATATTTTCATTTCCTAAGAATCATGTGGTGTAGGAAAATTTAGCAAGAAATCCCATGGAGAATTTAGACACAAAAAATAATTCTGACTTAGTTAATACCATGCCATAATAAATCTTTCGGAGAAGAAACATTAGTGGTACTTTCTCTTTTATTGAATTCATATGGATAAGATATACGTGTGTGTAGTAGAATCAGTTAAGATTTTTTTCAACTACAATTAAGTCTAAAGTTGTTCTGTCTTAAGAGAGTTACATAGTTTTAAATCTTAGAAAATTCATTATAATAGTCCACAATTAGGACCTTAAAATATTAAATAGAATATTTTATTATAATAAAACATCCTTATAGGTACTTCATTACAATGAAATTAGTTGGTGATTTTTTTTCTGATGGAGAAATTAAGAAATACACCTTGTAAATCTTGTAAGCATTCAATCTTGTAAGCATCCAATATAAAATATTATAACCCTAAAGAAGTCCACAATCAAGCTCATAATCTCCTGCACTGTTCCCCACACATTTAATCCCCATTGCTGCTGCTGCTGCTAAATTGCGTCAGTTGTGTCCGACTCTGTGCGATCCCATAGATGGCAGCCCACCAGGCTCCCCCGTCCCTGGGATTCTCCAGGCAAGAACACTGGAGTGGGTTGCCATTTCCTTCTCCAATGCATGAAAGTGAAAAGTGAAAGTGAAGTCGCTCAATCGTGTCTGACTCTTCACAACCTTATGGACTGCAGCCCACCAGGCTCCTCTGTCCATGGGATTTTCCAGACAAGAGAGGTTAAAAACCCTGGCACCATCTTGAATTGCTGTTCAGTTAAGATTTAGGGGAAAATGTTTCTCTGAAAGAGGATGATGAATTCGGATTAGGAAAGGCCAACCGAAGCTTGATGAAGATAGGGTACAGGAGTTCAGGCAGGAAGTCTACACATGCTGACACATCCTGCACCAAGTTGGAGGAGGCAATTTAGCACTGAAGTAAGCAACATTTGATCAACAACAATCTAGATACAGGAGGTCAGAGCATGGCAGTCAATCAGCTAGACAGGCAGTTGGAGAATCAAAAGTACACAAGTAGCGAGTTTCTAGAAAAAGATGCTGGGTGAGTGAAAGGCTGAGCAGGTAGTCAGGTATCCGAAAATTCAAAGGAAGCAAAGAGCAGAGTGAGGTCAGAGGGTCTGCAACCAGATCAGCAGGAAAATGAGGGAATTTGACAGGCGGGACGTCTCACCAGCAGCTTTGCACCAGTCGGGATCAAATGCAACCAGCAATCTTGCTGCTCTGCTATTTGTAAATTACAGAATATTTCAGACTTTAAATGTCTGGTTTTTTCAAGATGGAAAAAAATGAAAGCCCGTAAAGCTAAGTGACGAAAGCAAGTAGGTTTAGAACATTAGTCAACAGGCTCTACTATTGCGACTCCTCTCAGGATTATGAAAAGGCTCAATTCGCTTTTCATTTGTTGTTTGACTTAAAGAGGCACTTTGACAGAACAGGCTTCCAGGTGGTTCAGTGGTAAAGAATCCACCTGACAATGCAGGAGATGCAGGAGACTTGGGTTCAATCCCTGGGTCGGGAAGATCTCTTGGAGATGAAAATGCAGCGCATTCCAGTATTCTGGCCTAGAGAATTCCATGGACAGAGGAGCCTGGCAGGCTACAGTCCATGAGTTCTCATAGAGTTGGACTCGCCGAGTGACTAACACTTTCACTTCAACCTTCTCCTTTTCCTTTTTGGCAGCAAACAAGCAATCTACTTCACTAAATATTATAACATAATGCTTCCTAAATATTACAACACAATATCCCCTAAATACTATAACACAGTATTTCCTAAATAATAAAGAGCAATATTTCCTAATCTTATAACACAGTGGTTAAACCTGATAGCAATCCCTTGATCCTAATTCCTATTTATTCCACTATCTGTATTCTCAACTAATACTTTACTCCAGCATCTATTTCCCCTTCTCTCTTATTCTGTGCTATCAACATATCTCCATTACTCTGATGAAATAACACTTTTCAATAAAGCATTGACTTGTTCTTAATTACTTAGCTCCATGATATTTTCCCCAGCTCTCTTGACCTATTTTGAGAGTTTGACTTCAGAGAATCCCTCAATCTATGCTTCTGGTTAATTGAGCTCTTCTCTCCTATGCATATCTAAGATGATCATGTTGCATATTTCATTACTGGCTACTCTTTCTCTAACTACTAAATTCAGATTAGCCCATATTTTAGCCTTTACTTCCTTATTTCCTTTTTTCCCTTTCACTCAAAAAATGTATCCTCTCCTGATTAAGTTAGCAATTCTAAATATAACTATTAAATCTATACTGACAGTCTAACACTTCTCTGCAGCTCTGCCCTGCATTCTGAAAAGAATCATTATATTCAATCAATGAAACACATTTTAACATGTCTAAAACTGAACAGATTTTTCTGCCTTTCATTCTCAGTACAAATCTACTTCCTCTTCCTTTTGTTTCATGTCCTCTAGACCAAAATTCTCTTAACTGCTTCTCATCTCCCACCCTTTCTGTTGTTTTTTAGTCACTAAGTTTTTTCTGACTCCTTTGCCACCTCATGGACTGTAGCCTGTCAGGCTCCTCGGTCCATGGGGTTTCCCAGGCAAGAATACTGGAGCAGGTTGCCATTTCTCTCTCTAGAGGATCTTCCTGAGCCAGGGATAGACCCTGCATCTCTTGCAGCTTCTGCATTGCCAGGCGGATTCTTTACCACCAAGTCAACTGTGAAGCCCATCCCTTCTGAGACCTCCACATTCAATAAACCCAAATCCATATTGTTTCCTATGTCTAAGTCTCTTCTCTTTTTTTGTGGTTCAGTTGCTCAGTCATGTCCGACTCTTTGCGACCCCATGAAGTGCAGCACTCCAGGCTTCCCTGTTCTTCACCATCTCCTGGAGCTTGCTCAAACTCATGTCCATTGAGTTGGTGATGCCATCCAACCATCTCATCCTCTGTCATCCCCTTCTCCTCCTGCCTTCAATCTTTCCCAGCATCAAGGTCATTTTTAATGAGTCAGCTCTTTGCATCAGGTGGCCAAAATATTGGAATTTCAGCTTCAGCATCAGTCCTTCCAATGAATATTCAGGACTGATTTCCTTTAGGATGGATGGGTTTGATCTCCTTGCAGTCCAAGGGACTCTGAAGAGTCTTCTCCAATACCGAAGTTAAAAGCATCAATTCTTTGGTGCTCAGCCTTCTTTATGGTCCAACTCTCACTTCTTTTTTAGTCTTTTCTTTTTTATATCCATAACCACGGATCTGATTAAGGCTCATAGCACCTCGAGTTTGTTCTATGAAACAGATTCCTCAAAGGTCTTCTCTTACTCAAGTTTCTCCTCCTATGAATCTATCTTGTAAGCAGATTAATTGTTCTAAACACTGCTTTGATCATGCCACAGATCTGATTCCAACATTTTGGATCAAATGAAAGCATCTCAACCTGGAATTCAAGATCACATATAGTATATCCCTGATGTATCTTTCTAGATTCTTCCAATTACTCCTCTTTTGCCCCACTCACCAAAACAGACAGCCTTGAACATTGACTGGCATCTGTTCTATGTCTGGACCATCCAGATCTCTGAGTCTTCCCACGTTTTAACATTCTCATAGCTTATCTGTTATTTCTGAAAATTTCAAGACCAAGCTCAAATTCTAACCCCTGTTTATGAACTGTCTTGATTTAGACCAACTCATGATGACCTCCTAAATTCTATTCACATAAAATTATGGAATATATTCTACCTTGACATGTATATTGTGTCTCCACAACTCCATTTCAATTATTTCCTTCAGAGAACATGGTTCATATTTCTATGCCAGTCATTCACTGTTAGTTCATATTAAGGACAGTAAGATATCTATTGCTTTTTAAATTTTTAAGTAAGATCACAACATTAATGAAACATAATAATTAACTTCCTTCTCTCTCTCTAATATGTTTATGTTACATGTATGCATATAACACATTATTTAATTGTAGATATTTCTTTCTTTCAATTTTATTGGAAAAATATTCTTTATCTCCATTTTTGCCCCTATATATGCACATTCTTAAAGATATGGAAAAACCAGGCCACATAACTTGTCTCCTGAGAAAACTGTATGTGGGTCAAGAAACAACAGTTAGAACTGTACATGGAACAGCAGACTGTTCAAAATTTGGAAAGGAGTATGTCAAGGCTATATATTGTCACCCTGCTTATTTAACTTATATGCAGAGTATACCATGCAAAATGCCTGGTTAGATGAATCACAAGCTGAAATCAACATTGCCTGGAAAAATATCAACAACCTCAGATATGCAGATAATACCACTCTAATGGCAGACAGCCAAAAGGAACCAATGAGCCTCTTGATGAAGATAAAAGAGAATAGTGAAAAGGCTGACTTGAAACTCAACATTCAAAAAACTAAGACCATGGCATCTGGTCCCATCACTTCATTACAAATAGATGGGGAAAAGGGGAAATAGTGACAGGTTTTCTTTACTTAGGTTCCAAAATCACTGTGGAGAGTGATCGCAATCATGATATTAAAATACACTTGCTCCTTGTAAGAAAAGCTATGACAGACTAGTTAGAGTATTAAAAGGCAGAGCCATCACATTGCCAACAAAGATCTGTATAGTCAAAGATATGATTTTTCCAGTAGTCATATATGGATTTGAGAGTTTGACTATAAAGAAGGCTGTGCACCAAAGTATCGATGTCTTCAAATTATGGTGTTGGAGAAGACTCTTCAGAGTCCCTTGGACAGCAAGGAGATCAAACCAGTCCATCCTAAAGGAAATCAGTCCTGAATATTCATTGGAAGAGCTGATGCTGAAACTCCAAAACTTTGGCCACCTGATGAAAAGAGTCAATTCATTGGAAAAGACTCTGATGCTGGGAAAGATTAAGGGCAGGAGAAGGGAGTGACAGAGGATGAGATGGTTGGATGGCACCATTGACACATTCAGCCTGAGTTTAAGCAAACTTTGGGAGACAGTGAAGTACAGGGAAGCCTGGCGGCGTGCTGCAGTCCTTGGGATCACAAGAATCAGACACAACTTAGCGACTGAACAAGAACAACAAATGTACACATTGACACATATATATTTACCCTCTAATTTTTCTGAAATTTAGATAAGCACTGACATTTTGCACATCAATTTCTTTCCTATTAAGCTGGTGATTATATTATTAACTGTCTCTACTGTCTCACTTTTGGGTATAAACATGAATATGTACTGTGTTACTAATGTATACTATGTGTTTATAAATACTAATACATCACAGCCCTTCTGAGGAAAGTTAGTCTATGCAATTAAATTGTTATTACCATTATTATTTGACATTATGAGGAGTTAAAAACCTTTAAAACTGTAGATAACAGGACCTATCTAAGCAAAACTGTTAAATTCCATAAATATTTTCTTATTTATGTCCATTTTCTCCCGGAATGTACATCTCAAAGACGAGTACAATTAGCTTGATGGAAGTGCCGGCTTAAGTGCACACAGTTTTCAAATTTGCCTGATAAATGATATTAACTGCAACGAATATATTTTTCTTCTTTTAGAACATTTCGAACCACAATCCAAACTTGCCAAGTTGAACCCCTGTTATTTATATCTTCAATATTTATTACAAGTACACGCTGGTTTGATATAGAGCAGTAGTGCCCTCTAGTGACACTTTCATTTCTTACACTGTTTATATTTTTGTTACCTTAAATAATGTTAATCACTTTTTGACTGTTTTTAATAGAAGTTTTCTAGTGAAGCGTGTCACAAACTATAACTGGATACACATTTAGAATATATCAAAACATATGCAAACATTAATTTAATGATTTTTCAAGGATTTTCTTAAATGTTGAAATCAAATCCATAGAACATTTCTGACAACTTTTCACCGAAATCAGTTTCAATTTATTGCCAGATATGACCATAAATTCAATATATATGTGAAACGCTGTGGCAGTTGGTACAAAGCATTTTTTACATGTATTTTATCTATAGTAAATTTTAGTATAAATGGCTAACAGAACCATGAGGAAAAGGAACAGCCTGATAATAAGTCCAAATAGATAACTCCCCATTACTAAGCTGCCCAGAATACATAAGGTTGTTCAAAAAATAATTTTCTTCCACTGACTTCCATACCTAGGAAAATAAGCAAATGTCTATTTTCAGTTTAATTCAATTAAATAAATAATTATCAATTCCCAGCACTGTTTGGTGCTGATACACTACTAGTGAAGATACGCTGAGAAATGTGCTTCAGCCACAAACAGCATTTCCCACGCACTTGTTTTATTGATATAATATTCCATAGGCCTTCCCTGGTGTCCAGTGGTTAGACTTTCTGCTTTCACTGCACGGGGTGTAGGTTCAATGCCTAGTCAGGGAAATAAGATCCCACATTCGGCACAGGGCACGGTCCATAAATGAATAAGTATTCCATAGTTATTTCATTAGATTCTTGGATATTAATAATCTCCCCACTGAACCAATAAAACAATTAGATGAAGAAAGGTCAAAATGTGTCCAGTTGCATTTGACTACAAGGAGCAACACTCAGGTAGACATTTAGCATTTAAATCTTAGAATACCTGTCAACCTGTGTGATGTTTTAAAATACATAATTTATAAACACATGTGCACATCCACTTTAATCAAAAATGCGAAAAATAATTCCATAAGACGTCAGATGTTTAAAGCTTTCATGATAGGTCTATAATTTTGAGAATATATTATAAAAAGCTATGCCGTTGTCATTAACTCCTCAATTATTTTTAAAAGACGGAGTTGTTAAACACTTTATTACTCTGGACTTCATTTGCTAATGGCTTCAAACTGCAAAAGTGGCTACAAGTGATTTTCATGAAACAATTGAGATTTCGTTTGTGCTGGAAGTGCCTCCTTTGACTCCAGATCATCGCACCCTTCTCAACCTTGCTCTGAGTGCTGGCGGACTGATATATATACACTACAGCAGTGGTCTTCCAGGACTTCTCTGGTGGACCAGTGGTTAAGACTATGTGTTCCCAATGCAGCAGGCCGGGGTTCAATCCCTGGTCAGGAAACCAGAGCCCACAGGCTATAACTAAGACTCAGCTCAGACAAATTAAAAGAGAGGAAGAAGATAAGAAAGACAAAAAGAAGTGGGTGTTCTGGTTTTCCTGTGCCTCCCAGGAGATGAACAAAGGGAAAGAAGAATTCACTGCCCAGCCTCCCTTCATCTGAGGCTTTGCTTTTTCTCTTTTCTCTCTTTCTCTTTTTCTCTCCACCGACATTCATAGCTCCTGTCCAGTTCTCTCTCTGCAAGGCCTTCTCTGCCTAATGCTGCTGCTTCTCATTTCTGCATACTCGCTTTGCCAAGAGCATTGGTATAGACTGAGCTGAGCCCCCAAATTCATATGTTGAAGCCCTAACCCCAGCATCTTATAAAGTGACTTTATTTGGAGATATAGTCATTAAGAGGTGGTTAAATTAAAATAAGGCTCTAATCCAGTCTGCCTGGAGGCCTTCAAAGAAGAGGAGATTAGCCTAGACAAAAAGGCATGGGCAACTAGGTGAAGCCTTCCTCAGGCAATGAGAAAGCAGGCATCTGCAAGCCAAGAGGAGACCCTCAGGGAAAACCAAACCAACCAGCACCTTGAGCTTGGACTTCCATCCTCCAGAGTTGGCAGAAGATAAATTTCTGTTGTTTAAACCTCCAAGTCTGTGGTATTTTTTATGGCAACCCTGGCAAACTAATACCTGAAAATTTCCTGACAGCCTGATCAAACCAATACAGATCTGTTTGTTACATTGTCTTGAATACCCTATTAGAGTCACATGGTTCCTAACTGACTCACCCTTTTATGGTAGCCCTGGGTCTTTTTGTTTTTGTGTTTGTAAGTTAATGGCCATGATAGTTTCCTAGAACAATTTGGGTGACTAGCTGAAATTGAGATTTCAACAGGACTTTACTCCTTCTGAGAGTTCTAGGAGAAATTTATCCTCGCCTCTTCCCGTTTCTGTTGCTCCAGAGGTTCTTAGGATACATGACTCCAATCTCTGTGTCCATTTTCACATATCAATCTCTTCTATGTCTTCCCTTCCCTTCTTGTACAAGCATATTTGTTACTGTATTGAGGACCTATCCATAATCATCCAAGATATTCTTATTTCAAGGTTCTTAAATTAATTACATCTCAAAGACTTTTTTTTTTTCTAAAGGTCACACTTAGAGACTCCAAGCAAACTTTCTTCTGGAGGGATACCACTCAACTTACTACAGATAGGAAAATAAATCTAAAAGTGAACTTAATATCTTCTCATCTGATTTATTATATTCAGTGAAGAATCTCTCTTGAGAAGAATAATAAATGAGTATCATTATTAGAAGGCATAAGATCTCATTGAATTAATATAGAAGTATAAGTTACTACATGTCCATACATGATTTTAACTCAAAATAAGGTGCAAGTGTACTTAAGCATATAAAAATGTTAACTAAGAGAATTTTAATGATTGAAATATGTATTTAACACATTTTAACAATTAAATAAGGAACCATAATTATTTTAAAACAGCATCCCGTTGACTCATCCACAGAGTGCTTTTATACCTACTATTTCCAAGGCCACACCTTTTCAAAAAAAAGAGTAATGGTTCTTAAGAATCTGTGAGAATTAATTTTAGAAGATGATTTAATATAAGCATTTATTTTACACATGAGAAAATCAAATCTTTATTCATAAATCTTTTTCATCTGGGCATGGGTTTCATACTCAAATTCCTCACCACACATCAACTATTTCACATTAGCTATGTTATGGTTTTTTGCCTGTTTTCTGGTTTTAGTTTTTTGGGTTTTTTTTTGTTTGTTTGTTTTTTTCTTGATGGGCTGGCAAATAGAGAACACTCTAATTGAACTATTCCTTCCCTCTGAAAATTGATAATGTCTAATGAGAGTCCCTTGGACTGCAAGGAGATCCAACCAGTCCATTCTAAAGGAGATCAGCCCTGGGTGTTCATTGGAAGGACTGATGCTGAAGCTGAAACTCCAATACTTTGGCCACCACATGAGAAGAGTTGACTCATTGGAAAAGACTCTGATATTGGGAGGGATTGGGGGCAGGAGGAGAAGGGTACGACCGAGGATGAGATGGCTGGATGGCATCACTGACTCAATGGACGTGAGTTTGAGTGAACTCCAGGAGTTGGTGATGGACAGGGAGGCCTGGCGTGCTGTGATTCATGGGTCACAAAGAGTCAGACACGACTGAGCGACTGAACTGAACTGAAAGAGGCAGATATAAACACACAGGTCCAAATTGAGCTATTAAAGCTGAAGTTGGTCAGTTATGGTCAGAGAAATGAGTGCTTAGGTAGTTTTCATATTTTTATTCTTTTGCAAGAAATGGAGAAATCATTTCTCTCTAAGGACCTGTGGTCTTGAGGAGTCTTGTCAAGTTTTCAAATATCATGTGGTTAAGAAAGATTGTTTTAAAACCTGATTGTGGTGTTTAATGAACCCACTGTTCATCAATTAGAAATTCATAAAAATCTGGTCCTACAATGCTCATGACAAAAATATAGCTATAAAGCATTTCTGGTTACCTCCATTTCCTCTTCCTGTATAGTTTTGATTTGACCAAAAAATTCATTCAAATGTTAAGGGAAAGCCTGAATGTATTTTTGGCCAGCCAATATTATGCCCCACTTATTTCCCTCTGTTTTTCCAAATGAGGTATAAAAAGAATGTTGTTCTCTAAACTCTGAGATGTTTATTTCACATGAGATTTGATGATGCTTTAACATTTCAATCAGACAAAATCTTTCACATTACAATTATCTTGAATAGACCTGGCAGTTTGTGAAGAAAAATTAATATTGCTCCATGGTTATGTAATTATAATACAAGTCCTTCAAATAAAACTGTTTTGTCAATTTAAAAGCTTCTTTTGATGGTAATAAACTTCAGGGAGTCATTCTAAAATGTTACAGAATTAAGATATTTTTATTTTACCTGTACGTGTTCCCTAAACATTCCCCTTCTGCCCAGGAAAAGGAGACTCTAGCACTAAGCCAGTCTTATTCCTGGTGCCTCAAGAAAAGACTAGGCAAAAAAGCAAAAAGTCAAAAGAAATCAAAGCATTTCCTCTTGGGAAGCAGGCATTTCCTCTCTGGTTTATACACAGATTTATACATAGATTCAGACCTTCCTATTACATTCATATTCATCAAAATGCCTGCTGAAGAGTGACACAAACATTGAATATGGCTTGTGTATTTCCACAGGGGACTGCAATCCACATCAGGCACTTGGTGCAGTGACTTCATCTTGGTGTAGCTCAAGGCTAGCTAGGAAGATGCCATATGGTGGTAGAGTCATTAAATTTCTCCCCCATGGACATGTGAGTTAACTTCATTCCAGATTCTTTATTTACAAAGAAATATGTACGTTTAAGTGATTATTACTAAAGATTCAAAAATACAGGTACCTTGGTATGCAATCATCTGTGTAGTAACAGTGCTAGCTGCCTTGGTTAGCATCAAAAGTAAGATGGTGTGAACAACCACGGAGTCACTGATGTCTTGAAAAGTCAAGGGTGTGGAAAGCATCAGGATCAAACAGGATGTCTCTCTTTTTCTCATTATTTAGTATAGTGAACTTTGCAATACAAAGGTACAGAAGATATTTAAGAAGGAATTATAAAATGAGATATACTGGATATGTACAGATTTCATATCAAAGCTAAGTGTATCTGGCTTTTCCTCACCATAAAAAAAGAAATTCCGGGCAGAAAAATTGCAGCTTCACGTTAATTGTGAAACTCAGAGGGTAAACACAATTCACAAAAGTTGTTAGAGAATAGGTACACCAGGTCAGTGACTTCTGCACTGTTTCATCATGCCTTGCTGAGACTCTGCAGTAAGTTTCCTGTTTTTCTTCCCAATAATGTCTGCTACAAGTCGTAGACACATCATTGTTTTCCAACTTTCTAATTAAAGTTCATGACTTCCTTTTTTCTCCCCCTATCTTTAAGTCACTACCAAATAAAGATATGCCCTGAAATAATTTGTGCTTATATATTTCTAAGTGTGCCTTTGTTTTCCCACCCCGTAGCATGATGCCTGACACACATAAGTGCTCAATATATTTTGAATTGCTAGTAGTTCTATCATGAAAAACCATAGCATTTTTTTTTTTTAATCCAAAAGCTATGTGTGCATCCTAAGTTGCTTCAGTCATGTCCAACTCTTTGCAGCCATATGGACTGTCGCCTGCCAGGCTCCTCCGTCCATGGGGTTCTCCAGGCAAGAATACTAGAGTGAGTTGCCATGCCTTCCTGCGGGACAATCTTCCCGGCCTAGGGATCAAACCCGTGTCTCTTAGATCTCCTGCATTGGCTGGCCCATAAGCAATTTTTGCACCTTGGGCAAGTAACTCATTCTCTCTAAAGTGAGCTCTTAATCAATACAGTTAACTGTTTTAATCAGAACTAAAATTTTCTGGGTCTAATAGAATCAGAAGAGCCCCACAATTAAAAATGTAAAACAGTAGTCTTAGAATTTTAAACGAAATAGAATCTCGGTCTTTGGAAAATGTATTCAAGATTGAGAAAATGAGATTTGTCTTTGAAACCCCAGAGAAAATCTATATCCTTAACATGCATGCTTAAAATCAAAAGCCTGGTGATCATCATAACTAGCAACTAGACATGCATTAGTTAGCAGCACAGCGAAGGCTAATTGGTTTGGGAAAATAATATTTGATTATAACTGCCCAAGTGCATGTGATGCATCATGATGAGTGAAATAAGCCTAGTGCATGCTCTCTTCCCCCTGCTCAGCTGTAGTTATTAGTGACTGCCTACCTCCCTGCCTCCAGCAACATCAGTGTCTCTAGAGCTCCTGAACCCATTTACTTTCTGTTCACTGCTTGCCACTCTGCCTGCAGCTGTATTAATACATCCCAGAAGAATTTGTTCCCATCAATCACGGTAGATGTTGTAGCCACTGTTCTGTGACACATCAACACTACTGCTAGCAGACAAAAAAATAATAATAATAAACTAAATAAAATAAAAACAGACTCAACTCATGAATAAGTGCAATTAAGATGCTGAGATATGAGAAGAACAGAAAAATAAAAGGTATTTCTGCTTTGCAAGATGAATTGATGCCTAAGATGTTTCTAGACACAGTACAAGAATGATTTCTGGAATGATCAATGCACTTGGGGTTAAATTTTTAGAGCGAGACTAAACCATAAGAAGGAAAGGTGTATAACCCTGGAGAACCAGACTAATTATTTCAAGTCCGTAATTATGACCCCCTGAGTTTTATACTTAGAAGGTTAATTTTTCTCTTAGGAATTTCTTGTTAAACTTGTATTTCTGCTACCAGAAATTATTTGTAAAATAAGAAATGCCATAACTGATCAACACTGTGTTGATCAACATTATGGTGTTGCTAAGATTTGAATAATAGTCCTAGAAACAAAAAAGAACACTTTAATACATTTTTATTATTGTAATTACTTATGGCTTATAAGGACTCATAGAATTTTAAGGGCAGAAGAAAATCTGGATGTCATGCAACTACATCAATTCATTAATGAAGAAACATAAATACTTTACCAGGGTTCTAGAGGAAATTAGACCTGATCATAATAGTCTATTAATACTATAACCTGCTCATTGCTCCCTGAATACCCCCAATCTCCTTGACTTTTATCTACTTTTTTTAACTTACAAGTTTCCAATATCTCATCAACTCTACGTATTCATTTTTTATTATTTGTCCCCTTCTTCCCATTACAATGGATTCACTAAGAGAACATATTCCTTTGTCTGTTTTGTTTGTTAATGTGTCTAAAATATCTAGTGTAGTATTAATGCACAATAAGGACTGAAATAATGCATGCTGAATAAATAATAAAGGGATGGGATAATTTATGGGGAAATTTTCCTCTATGGAAATAAGGGAGGAAATAGGAGAAACTACTCTCAGGCATGTAAGTGGAAAGACACTTTCTATGAATAACAATCAAAGAATGAGTTTAGATATGGATAAAGTGGCTACAGATGAGGGTCTTCATATTTTAATATTAAAACCGTTAGTTTTTTTCTAGCCCAATATTATTTTATTCCAAATGAAGTAATTGGACAAGAATATCAGTTAAAGTGAGAGTTGAAACATCACGGGATATAACCCTTGAAGAGACTGTGAAGAATTAAAATAGCCAGTGGAAAAAATAGGAAAGAAACTCCCCAGGGAGTGGACCCCTTTAAGAAGCACTGGGAAGATGGAAGGTGAATATTGTGTCTACAGTTCAAATGACTCTTCAATATGCTTGTATATGAAAGCAACCCTTCCTTGGTAGTTGTAGGGAAGACAGACAATCAGTAGTGACAAAGATTCAGGCCTCTACTGGCCTCATGTTGCAGAGATGAAAGAACGTAGATGCTCTAGTGAAAATAGGTGATGTGATCTTGATACCAAGGGTCAAAGGAAATCTGCACTGGATGGAGGAGAGCAAGGAAAGCTGCAAAGATGGAAGGCTGTGTTCAAGAGGCAGGAGGTTGAAATTTGAGATAAGAAGTGCAAGAATTAAGGTCAAAACGACATAGCTCAAACAAGGTGACCATAGGCCCCAGCAAACAAGATACTTTGTATTTATTTCTTCCTGGTCCTCTATTCTCACCCTACAAAAGCTTTCTGCCTTCTACCCCATTTTGCATTTCTCTGAATGGAGACTGCGTGCTTCATGAAGAGTTAAAAAGCATTTGTATTACCTAAGCTGTCTTTAATACTTTTTAAACAAATTTGAAAAATTTACAGAATGGTCCTATTTATAACATTAAATATATTTCTTTTTATCCTCACTAATGTCCTTTTGTCTCTGTCAATATTTCACTTTGTCACTTTTTCACTTTTTTATCAAGATATAATTGAACATAACATTATATTAGCTTCAATAGTACAATATAATGATGTGATATATGTACATAGTATGAAACAATCATTGCAGTAAATGTAGTTAACATTAACTGCCACACATAATTACAACTCTTTTTTCTTTTGATGAGAACATTTACAATCCACTCAACTTTTTCATTTGACAGATACAGAGTTTATAAAAATGTGCTCTTTTACACAGGTAACATTGAGCAAGTCTTTTGTTTTTAAACTTCAATTTCCCAGTTTTTAAAATATTGGTAATTCCTCATAGAGTTTCTGTATAAATGAAATGAAATAATCTATTTTAGTAGTTCTCCTGGAACAAAATAAGACCTCACTATTACTCTGTAACATTTACTACTACTACAAGTAGCAGTTTAAAAATTCTGTTTCAACTCTAGAATAAAACAGCTTCCGTGGGGACTTCTCTAAACTATTTAAAGAGGAAAAAATATAAATATACAAACTTCCCAAGTATTTTTGCAAGAGCTTCCAGAGTGCTGAAAAGTTATGAGACTAACATGATTTTAAGATCAATATCTTAAAATATGTGACAGGAAAGGAAAAGTACAAATGTATCTCATAAAAATATTATCAACTATGGTACAACAATATACAAAAAAGGTGATAAATTATGACAAAGTCTGGTTTATTTCAGGAATCCAAAGGAAGTGAATATTTATAAATCAATTAATATTATTCACAGTGTTAATAGAATAAAGTAGAAAATCTGTTTTGTTGTTGTTCAGTCCCTCAGTCTTGTCTGACTATGCAACCCCATGGACTGCAGCTTGCCAGGCTTCCCTGTCCTTCACTGTCTCCCAGTTTGCTCAGACCCATGTCCGTTGAGTCAATGATGCCATCCTCTGTCATCCCCTTCTCCTCCTGTCCTCAATCTTTCCCAGTATCGTGTCTTTTACAGTGAGTCAGCTCTTCACATGAGGTGGCCAGTACTGGAGCTTCAGTTTCAGAATCAGTCCTTCCAATGAATATCAGGGTTGATTTCCTTTAGGATTGACTGGTTTGCTCTCCTTGCTTCCAAGGTTTCTCAAGAGTCTTCTCCAATACCACAGCTCAAAAAATCAATTCTTTAGCACGCAGCCTTTTTTATTGTCCAGCGCTCACATCCATACATGACTACTGGAAAAATCATAGCTTTGACTGACTATACAAACCTTTGTACACAAAGTTATGTTCCTGCTTTTCAATATGCTTTCTAGGTTTGTCATTGCCTTTTTCCCAAGGAGCAAGCATCTTTTAATTTCATGGCTGCAGGCAACATCTACAGTTATTTTTGAGCCCAAGAAAATAAAGCCTGTCACTGTTTCCATTTTTTTCCCCATCTATTTGCCATGAAAGGGGACTACAGAGGATGAGATGATTGGATGGCATCACAGACTCAGTGGACATGGGCATGAATTTGAGCAAGCTCCAGGAGTTGGTGATGGACAGGGAAGCCTAGTGTGCTGCAGTCCATGGGGTCGCAAAAAGTCAGACATGACAGAGTGAGTGAACTGAACTGAACTGATAGGACCAGATGCCATGATCTTAATTTTCTGAATGTTTAGTTTTAAGAAAATTTATGTAATTATCTTAATAAATGCTGAAAACCATTTGACAAAATTCTGGTCTCAATCATGATTAAAAAAAAAAAATAGCTTAGCAAAGTTAAGAATAGTGTTGAGTTTCTTTAACCTGAGAAATTATACCTACAAAAGACATGTAGCTAAGATTATACTTGATGAGTTTTTCCCATTGACTTTAAGAATGAAAAATAGAATGTCCACTATAATCCCTTTTTATTCTACATTATATTGAAGATTTTAGAGTTAAAGTATGAAAAGAAAAATTAAAGATACAAATAAAGAGAAAACAAAATTGTCACTCTTCGGAGATTAACAGATTCTGTGCAAAGAAAATCAAGTAGTTTACCAAATGTACTGGATACAAGTCAATATGAAAATATCAATTCTATTGATCTTGTTTACTAACCACAAATACATGGAAAATGAAAATTTAAAAGATACAACTTATAATAGGAACAACATACCAAGCAAATTATACACAATTTTAATGAAATATATATATAAGAACTCTATATTAAAACACAATTAACTAAGATAAAATAGATTTAAGTCAGCATAAAGGTGTCAATTCCTCCTCATCTGATATGCAACTAAAAATCTTTTATGCAATAAGAGGAAAATGGTAATCTGATTCTCAAATGTATCAAGCCATGCAAAGGATTGAAAATAAGCACGGTAATCTTGAAGGATAAGAACAAAAACAGAAACATGCACACTCATAGATATTTTATAAATTTACAGCAGTTAATGTAAGCATTACATTACAGCATGATGAAGCTGTTGTTGATTGCCTGACGATTGTGTGCTAAGTCACTTCTGTCATGTCCAACTTTTGAGACCCCATGGACTATAGCCTGCCAAGCTCCTCTGTCCATGGGATTCTCCTGGCAAATGTACTGGAGTGGGTTGCCATACCCTCCTCCAGGGGATCTTCCCGAACCAAGGACCGAACCAGCATCTCTTATGTCTCCTGCATTGGCTGGGGGATTCTTTATCACTAGCGTCACCTGGATAGACAATTATGGTAGAAAATAGATAATGGAAACAAAATATAGAATACAGAAACCGAAAAACACATACAGGATCACCTTATTTATGTCAAGTGGCCTGCAATATAGTGAGGAAAAGTAATTCTTTCCAATAAATGGTGTTCAGTCAATTGGAAATCCAATTGGAAATAAATTATATCTTAATTCATATATACACATCACATTAGATATAAGAATATACCTGATGATTTACATATCTAACTATATAAAGTACATGAATCAATCAATCAATTAATCAATATAAATGTTTTTCTGCATGAGAAAGATACGGTTAAAGTTGGGAGCAAGTTTGTAACCTATTTTCTCGCTTTATTGCTAACTCTTGAGAAATGAAATAGTCTGATCAAACTCCTTGCAATTATGCCAGTAAACAAATTTACTAGTAAAGACATTGCAAAACCTCTCAAGTTAAATCCAAAACAGAGCATTTCTAAATGCAAGAGATGAAGAACATTTGAAGAGTAAAACTGACAATCTTGAACCCCATCCGTACAAAGCCTACCCATGTTTTTTTCTACTGCCTGTACACTCTGAATCATTAGAAATTTGATACTGGGTAAGATTTTTTTAATTCCATTCTATCTGATATGACAAATTAAGCTTTATTGTAGACAATGATTTCTTAGCTCACCAAGTAGCAAATCCCTTCTAAGAAGAGATAAGTGCACTGTGTATAGAGCAGTAACCTGCAACCTTATGCAATCATATGGGTAAATATTACAAAGATAACTTTTTGAAAAAAAAAAAAGGGTGAGGAGAGATATAAAGTCATACATACTATAATCCCAAGTATATAAAGTTCTAAATCAAAGATTAGTTGAGAAGGCTAGTTAATCTTTGGGCTTAGAAGTCAGAATATTGTTCATCTCTGATGATTAGTTACTGGATGTGAACACAAAAGAAGCTTCTAGGATGCTGGTAACATCTTCTCTATTGGATTCTGGTTACATGAATGTGGCCACCTCGAGAAAATTTACTGATGTATATGCAATGATTTGTGCGTTTTTGCGGGGAGGTACCAGACCACCTGACCTGTCTCTTGAGAAACCTATATGCAGGTCAGGAAGCAACAGTTAGAACTGGACATGGAACAGACTGGTTCCAAATTGGAAAAGGAGTATGTCAAGGCTGTATATTGTCACCCTGCTCATTTAACTTATATGCAGAGTACATCATGAGAAACGCTGGACTGGAAGAAGCGCAAGCTGGACTCAAGATTGCTGGAAGAAATATCAATAACCTCAGATATGCAGATGACACCACCTTTATGGCAGGAAGTGAAGAGGAACTAAAAAGCCTCTTGATGAAAGTGAAAGAGGAGAGTGAAAAAGTTGTCTTAAAGCTTAACATTCAGAAAACGAAGATCATGGCATCTCGTCCCATCACTTCATGGGAAATAGATAGGAAAACAGGGGAAACAGTGTCAGACTTTATTTGGGGGGCTCAAAATCACTGCAGATGGTGATTGCAGCCATGAAATGAAAAGACACTTACTCCTTGGAAAGAAAGTTATGACCAACCTAGATAGCATATTAAAAAGCAGAGACATTACTTTGCCAACTAAGGTCCGTCTAGTCAAGGCTATGGTTTTTCCTGTGGTCATGTATGGATGTGAGAGTTGGACTGTGAAGAAAGCTGAGCACCGAAGAATTGATGCTTTTGAACTGTGGTGTTGGAGAAGACTGTTGAGAGTCCCTTGGACTGCAAAGAGACCCAACAAGTTCATCCTAAAGGAGATCAGTCCTGGGTATTCTTTGGAAGGATTGATGCTGAAGCTGAAACTCCAATACTTTTGCCACCTCATGCAAAGAGTTGGCTCATTGAAAAAGACTCTGATGCTGGGAGGGATTGCGGGCAGGAGGAGAAGGGGATGACAGAGGATGAGATGGCTGGATGGCATCCCCGACTCGATGGACATGAGTTTGAGTGAACTCCAGGAGTTGGTGATGGACGGGGAGGCCTGGCGTGCTGCAATTCATGGGGTCACAAACAGTCGGACAAGACTGAGTGACTGAACTAAACTGATATATGTCCTGGTTCAATTTTTTAAAAAGATTACAAAATAAAATCTAGAGAAGTGAGACAAATTGTCAAGAAACACATGTTTCCTTTAGAAAACAGGCTGAGATAATATTCAGGTCTTATCCTACCTTTTTAATAATGAATAAATATGAATAATACAAATATATTGTACAAAATTCACAAGTGTTTAAAGAAAGTTTGTATTTCAACTTTCTAATAATGTTGATGGGTTTGCCAACTACAACCAAAAAAAGAAAAAAAGTATGCTATATAAATACCTCTAAAAGAGAAAAATTATGTCTCACACCTTAAAAGACTTACCCAGGATCACAAAAATACCATGAGGTAACAAGTGTTAAAACAAAACCTCTGATATTAGAACCAAAGGGCTGAATCATAAGCAGTTGCTAAACATCAGAGTGCAATCTGCTTTAGCTGAGAAATAGCCCAAGGTACAGAGAACCTAACTGCTAACTGTTCAGAAAAGTAATAAATAGCAGTGACAAGTAAAGACCAGCTACCCGTTGCCTGGCTTAAAAATCACATCTTGTCTGAAATTTAGGATGCTTTGGGAAAAATAAAAGAGGTAAATAAAAAATGTAGAGAATAAATATTCTTTTTAAGAATTTCAAAATGTTTCAAATAAAATATCAATATATTTGGTAGGGAATGTAGAAATTTACATAACAACTCAATGAGGAAAAATTAGGAATTTCAGTGAGTAAAACCTACCTGGGAACCAGAGTCACTAATAGTCTACCCATAGCTACTTGGAAAGAATGAACTTTTGCTATTCAAGGCCCAAGACTTTGGAGATAATCTGAGAGTATGGAGGGGACAAAAAGAGATAGAAGCACGTTCAGTTCAGTTCAGTTCAGTCGCTCAGTCATGTCCGACTCTGCGACCCCATGAATCGCAGCATGCCAGGCCTCCCTGTCCATCACCAACTCCCGGAGTTCACTGAGATTCACATCCATCGAGTCAGAGATGTCATCCAGCCATCTCATATTCTGTCGTCCCCTTCTCCTCCTGCCCCCAATCCCTCCCAGCATCAGAGTCTTTTCCAATGAGTCAACTTAAGTAAATTAGAAATAAGAAACAAGACCTTTACGTTGAATTTAGGAAAGAATGACTCCTTATAGAAAAAATACTGCATCTTGAGCTGTCAAATTGGAAAAGAGTTAAGTGCTCACTCTTGAAAGAAAACAAATGTAATTAATAAAATTCCATGTCAGATTTCAAATATTTTTGATGTTAAAATGGAGTTGAGGATGCTTGCTCTATCTGTGTATTCATTCAGCATTTGGACTTCATGAAGATAGTAAGAGAAATAAGTATATTAAGGCACAAAAGATTTTAAAAATCTTCATTCTGGAGTGTTCAAAACAATCTCCAAATAAGATATTTTCCTCAGAGTTTGAAATTATACTACTTACCCTAGGCACACTCCAACCAAAATTACAATTACCAAAAAAAAAAGAAGTATTAAATTGAATAAAATTAGGAAATCTGATTTGCAAATGTCCTCTCTCTTTAGATAGGCTATTTGTTTTGCTAATATTTTGTTTTGTTTTGTTTCTGTGAAGAACTTTTTTGTTTGATGCAATCCCATTTGTTCATTTTTTACTTTTGTTTCTCTTATCTGAAGAGACATATCCAGAAAGACATTGCTAAAATCCATGCCAAAGAACATGCTGGCTATGTTTTCTTCTAGGGGTTTTATGCTTTCAGGTCTTAACATTCAAGTCTTTAATCCATTTTGGGTGTGTGTGTGGGTGGGTGGGTGGGTGGGTGTGGTGTGAGAAATGGGTCTAGTTTCATTCTTTTGCCTGTGGACATCCAGTTTTCTCAACACCACTTAGCTTTCTTAATGGTGTTCTTTGTTATTTACAAATTATATCTGATAAAGGGTTAGTGTCCAATATACAAAAAGAACTCCAAGCTCAACCACACACACAAAAAATAAACAACCTAATTAAAAAATGGAGAGAGGAGACTAGCAGACATTTTCCAAAAGAATATGTACAGTTAGAATGACTATTACCTGGCTGCTATCAATAGCCAATGTTGAAGAGAAAAGGAAACACTTTTGGTGGGAATGTAAATTGCTGAAGCTACTATCAAAAACAATATGGAAAATCTTTAAAAATCTAGGAGTAGAACTATGATATGATTCAGCTGGACTTCCCCGGTAGCTCAGCTGGTAAAGAACCTGCCTGCAATGCAGAAGACCTTGGTTCGATTCCTGGGTTGTGAAGATCCCCTGGAGAAGTGATAGGCTACTCACTCTAGTATTCATGGGATTCCCTTGTGGCTCAGATGGTAAAATAATATACCTGCAATATGGGAGACCTGGATTCAATCCCTGGATTGGGAAGATCCCCAGGAGGAGGGCACAGCAACCCACTCTAGTATTCTTGCCTGGAGAATTCCCATGGACAGAGGTGCCTGGCAGGCTACAGACCACGAGATCACAAAGAGTAGGACACGACTGAGCAACTAAGCACAGTGCAGTACATGATTCAGCTATTCCACTTCTGGATATTTATCCTAAGGGGGGGGGGGGAACTGATTTAAAAAGACGTATGTACGCTTATGTTGATCACAGCATTATTTACAATAGCCAAGATATGGAAAAAACGTAAGTGTCCACGGACAGATGAATGAGTAAAAAAGACATCGTGAATTTCACATCTTTGACTTCTCAGTGCATCAGTGACCTCCATGGTTGTCCACACAGTCTTGGCTTTGATGCTAAAGATGGCATCTATCATTGTTACTCTATAGATGATTGCATGCAAAGTTCCTTGTTCTTTCAAACTTTTAGTAGTAAATCCTTAAATGAAATAATTTTTACTTAGACATTAAAAAAAGGTGAAATATTGCCATTTAGTACAATACCAACAGAACTTGAAAATATTATGCTAAATGAAATGTCACATGGAAAAAGACAAATACCATATGATTTCACTCATTCATGGAATAGAAAAATTAAAATAAAGATATAAATGAACAAATCAAACCAAACCTAAACAAACACATGGGGAATAGAGTAGGGATTATCAGAGGAAAGTAATTGGGGAGGGGTGAAATGAGTAAAGGGGGTCAACTGTTTGGTGATGGGTGGAAACTGAACTTCTGGTGCTGAGCATGTTGTAGCGTATACAGAAGTGAAAATATAACATTGTATGTGTGAAACATATAATGCTATAAACCAGTGTTGCCTTAATAGAAAAATTATGAGAAAAGTAATGCTTTCTAAGAATATATGCTTATTTGAAAACATATTCAAGATACACTATTCTTAGTAGTGTAAGAATATTGATTTAAATTCATACTTTCTGCAAACAAATTCATAAAGATGTAATCAAAATCACTGATCAAATTGGATAACTCTTAGTTAAATTATCAGTTATTTATATTACATAAATAATAAAAGTGAATAAAAATAGAAGTAACATAATTTCAATTTAAATATATTCACAACAATAAATGTTTCTATATAAAATTACTGAAATCATAGCTATCATATATAAAATTACAATGCTAATATAATATCCAAAACAAGGGGAACTAAAATAACAATGAGTTGTATAAGAGAAAAGTTTTTCATATTCAAATATATCTGAAAAAAAGTGTTTAATTTAGGAAACAAATAATTTCTCAGCACTTGATTTCATGTTTTATTTTTTCTCCCTACTGCATTTGATTAAATATATTAATTCCTACTGAAACCAAATCTGCCTTATAGCTATAAAGCCTTGAAATAAGCACTTGATTAAATGATATATGTATTGTTTTGTCTGCCTGTATTCCTATACAAAGTTTGAGAAATATTGTTTTAAGTTAAAACAAGAGAAAAGGAGGTTTCCCAGGTGATGCTAGTGGTAGAGAATCCATCTGCCAATTCAGGAGATGCAAGAGATGTGGGTTTAATATCTGGGTCGGGAAGATCCCTTAGAGTAGGAAATGGCAACTCACTCCAGTATTCTAGCCTGGAAAAATTCCACGGACAGAGGAGCTTGGTGGGCTACAGTCCATGGGGTCACAAACAGTCAGACACACTTAAGCACTAGTCACCAGCAGCAGCAGGAGAAAAAAATGAAAAAATAGTTAAAGGATAATAAGACTGAACCATACTTAGGGCTGGGAAAAAAATGCCAATGATTAAGACTTGACTTTTTGTTTTATCTCAAGATAAAATTATTTATTTTCTGATCTCTCTCTTAGTTCTGCTTTTGACAACCTGATAATTTGAGTACAAAGTTTATTTGACAACACTCCCGGCCTCTGACATCAAGCATGAATCAGCACAATGTCACATCAAGGAGCAACACGGGTTACTCTACAACTGCACATTATACGTAACTTAATAAACCATATATTCTTTGATTTATTAGAATAAAACAGATTATATATAACATCTGGATAACCTAGTGAATTTGATTAAGGACTTTATATACTTTATTTTACCTCACAAGTTTAAATTTATGCTATCAAACCAAGTGTTTGGTAAATGAGCAGAAGGAAGCTCAGAACAGTCAAGAAAACAGACTGAAGTCATCTGACTGATGACCAAACAAAGAAGAACTATAAACAGTATTACTTTATACTTAAGAAAGTAAAGTCTCAGAAAGTTTAAGTAACCTTCTAGTGGCCATAATTATCAAATGGCAGAGCCCAGATTCAAATCCTGAAGTGTCATCTGATCCTAGAATTCACTACAATTGGCCCTCAGGATCCACAGATTCTGCAAACTTGGATTCAGTCAACTGCAAATGGTGTACCATGTTAGATTTTGTAGCTGGTTAAATCCAAAGATACAAAGGGCCAACTATCAGGCTTGAATATCAGCTGGTTTTGGTATCTGAGGAGGTTCCTGGAACCAGTCCTCAGTGAATTACCCAGGGACAATTGTATAACAATCATTACCCTATGCTTCCCCCATTACAGGACTCTTGGGATTGTGTTATATGAGTACATGCAGGTTCATTGCAGGATTATTTACAATAGTCAGGGCATTGAAGAAACTTAAATGTCCATCAACAGAGGAATGGATAAAGAAAATATAGTACATATGTGCAATGAAATATCTGTTGTTGTTGCTTTAATTGTTAAGTCATGTCTGACTGTTTACAACCCCAAAGACTTCAGCTCACCAGGCTTCTTTGTCCATGGGATTTCCCAGGCAATAATGCTGCGATGGGTTGCCATTTCCTTCTTCAGGGGAACTTCCCAACCCAGGGACTCAACCTGCATCTCCTGTGTCTCCTGCATTGGCAGGCAGATTCTTTACCACTAAGCCACCAGAGAAGACAGCGGAATATTACTCAGCCATTAAAAAGAACAATATAATGGCATTTGCAGCAACATGGATGTACCTAGCGATTGTCATACTGAGTGAAGGGCATCAGACAGGGAAAGAAAAATATATGATATAGCTTATATATGGAATCTTCAAAAAAAAAAAGGGGGGTACAAGTAAACTTATCTAGAAAACAGAGTTACAAATTTTATCTTATTTTTATCTTTTAATATAATTTTATTTATTTTAATTGGAGGTTAATATAGCCACTATGGAGAACAGTATGGAGATTCCTTAAAAAACTGGAAATAGAACTGCCTTATGACACAGCAATCCCACTGCTGGGCATACACACCGAGGAAACCAGAATTGAAAGAGACACATGTACCCCAATGTTCATCGCAGCACTGTTTATAATAGCCAGGACATGGAAGCAACCTAGATGTCCATCAGCAGATGAATGGATAAGAAAGCTGTGGTACATATACACAATGGAGTATTACTCAGCCATTAGACTTATAGATTTTAAAATAAACATATGCTTAGCAAGGGTTAAGTGGGGAAGATGGATAAATTGGAATATTGGGATTGACATATACAGATGTCCTTTTCATTATAGGAGACTGGAATGCAAAAGTAGCAAGTCAAGAAACACCTGGAGTAACAGGCAAATTTATCCTTGGAATACAGAATGAAGCAGGGCAAAGGCTAATAGAGTTTTGCCAAGAGAATGCACTGGTCATAACAAACACCCTCTTCCAACAATACAAGAGAAGACTCTACACATGGACATCACCAGATGGTCAACACTGAAATCAGATTGATTATATTCTCTGCAGCCAAAGATGGAGAAGCTCTATACAGTCAACAAAAACAAGACCAGGAGCTGACTGTGGCTCAGATCATGAACTCCTTCTTACCAAATTCAGGCTTAAATTGAAGAAAGCAGGGATAACCACTAGACCATTCAGGTATGACCTAAATCAAATCCCTTATGATTATACAGTGGAAGTGAGAAACAGATTTAAGGGCCTAGATCTGATAGATAGAGTACCTGATGAATTATGGAATGAGGTTCGTGACATTGTAGAGGAGACAGGGATCAAGACCATCCCCATGGAAAAGAAACAAAAAAAGTAAATTGGCTGTCTGGGGAAGCCTTACAAATAGCTGTGAAAAGAAGAGAGGTGAAAAGTCAAGGAGAAAAGGAAAGATATAGGCATCTGAATGCAGAGTTCCAAAGAATAGCAAGAAGAGATAAGAAAGTCTTCTTCAGCAATCAATGCAAAGAAATAGAGGAAAACAACAGAATGGGAAAGACTAGAGATCTCTTCAAGAAAATTAGAAATACCAAGGGAACATTTCATGCAAAGATGTGCTCAATAAAAGACAGAAATGGTATGGACCTAACAGAAGCAGAAGATATTAAGAAGCGATGGCAAGAATACACAGAAGAACTGTACAAAAGAGATCTTCATGACCCGAATAATCATGATGGTGTGATCATTCATCTAGAGCCAGACATCCTGGAATGTGAAGTCAAGTGGACCTTAGAAAGCATCACTACGAACAAAACCAATGGAGGTGATGGAATTCCAGTTGAGCTATTTCAAATCCTGAAAGATGATGCTGTGAAAGTGCTGCACTCAATATGCCAACAAATTTGGAAAACTCAGCAGTGGCCACAGGACTGGAAAAGGTCAGTTTTCATTCCAATTCCAAAGAAAGGCAATGCCAAAGAATGCTCAAAGTACCGCACAATTGCACTCATCTCACACGCTAGTAAAGTAATGCTCAAAATTCTCCAAGCCAGGCTTTAGCAATACATGAACTGTGAACTTCCTGATGTTCAAGCTGGTTTTAGAAACGGCAGAGGAACCAGAGATCAAATTGCCAACATCAGCTAGGTCATGGAAAAAGCAAGAGAGTTCCAGAAAAACATCTATTTCTGCTTCATTGACTATGCCAAAGCCTTTGACTGTGTGGATCACGGTAAACTGTGGAAAATTCTGAGAGATGGGAATACCAGACCACCTGACCTGCCTCTTGAGAAATCTGTATGCAGGTCAGGAAGCAACAGTTAGAACTGAACATGGAACAACAGATTGGTTCCAAATAGGAAAAGGAGTACATCAAGGCTGCATATTGTCACCCTGCTTATTTAACTTCTATGCAGAGTACATCATGAGAAATGCTGGACTGGAAGAAACACAAGCTGGAATGAAGATTGCCGGGAGAAATATCAATAACCTCAGATATGCAGGTGACACCCTGTTATGGCAGAAAGTGAAGAGGAACTCAAAAGCCTCTTGATGAAAGTGAAAGAGGAGAGTGAAAAAGTTGGCTTAAAGCTCAACATTCAGAAAACGAAGATCATGGCATCTGGTCCCATCACTTCATGGGAAATAAATAGGGAAACAGGGGAAAAAGTGTCAGACTTTATTTTGGGGGGCTCCAAAATCACTCCAGGTGGTGATTGCAGCCATGAAATTAAAAGACGTTTGCTCCTTGGAAGAAAAGTTATGAGCAACCTAGATAGTATATTCAAAAGCAGAGACATTACTTTGCCAACTAAGGTCCGTCTAGTCAAGGCTATGGTTTTTCTAGTAGTCATGTATGGATGTGAGAGTTGGACTGTGAAGAAGGCTGAGCACCGAAGGATTGATGCTTTTGAACTGTGGTGTTGGAGAAGACTCTTGAGAGTCCCTTGGACTGCAAGGAGATCCAGCCAGTCCATTCTGAAGGAGATCAACCCTGGGATTTCTTTGGAAGGAATGATGCTAAAGCTGAAACTCCAGTACTTTGGCCACCTCATGCAAAGAGTTGACTCATTGGAAAAGACTCTGATGCTGGGAGGGATTGGGGGCAGGAGAAGAAGGGGACGACAGAGGATAAGATGGCTGAATGGCGTCACTGACTCGATGGACGCGAGTCTGAGTGAACTCCGGGAGTTGGTGATGGACAGGGAGGCCTGGCCTGCTACCCTTCATGGGTTTCAAAGAGTTGGACACCACTGAGTGACTGAACTGAACTGAACTGATATATAAAATAGATAACTAATAAGTACCGCTGTATAGCACAGGGCACTCTACTCAATATTCTCAGTTCAGTTCAGTCACTCAGTTGTGTCCAACTGTTTGTAACCCCATGGACTGCAGCATCCCAGGCTTCCCTGTCCATCACCAACTCCCAGAGTTTACTCAAACTCATGTCCATTGAGTCAGTGATGCCATCCAACCATCTCATCCTCTGTCGCCTCTTCTCCTGACTTCAATCTTTCCCAGCATCAGGGTCTTTTCCAATGAGTCAGTCAGTTCTTTACATCAGGTGGCCAAAGTATTAGAACTTCAGCTTTAGCATCAGTTTTTCCAAATCAATATTTAGGACTAATTTCATTTAGGATTGACTGGTCTGATCTTCCTGAAGACCCAGGGACTCTCAAGAGTCTTTTCCAACACCACAGTTCATTTCTTCAGCGCTCAACTTTCTTTATGGCCCAACTCTCAAATCCACACATGATTACTGGAAAAACTATAGCTTTGACTATTCAAGCATTTTTTGGCAAAGTAATGTCTCTTCTTTATAATATGCTGTCTAGGTTGGTCATAGTTTCTCTTCCAAGGTGCAAGCATCTTTTAATTTCATGGCTACAGTCACCATCTGCAGTAATTTTGGAGCCCAAGAAAACAAAGTCTCTTTTTCCATTGTTTCCCCATCTATTTGCCATGAAGTGATAGGAAAGAATTTTTAAAAATAATAGATACATGTATATGTATAACTGAATCATTCTGTTGTCACCTGAAACTAACCCAATATTATTAATCATCTATACCCTAATATAAAATAAATTTTAAAAAATTTTTGATATTAAGACTATTTTAATTAGACAACTAAATTCTATTAACGGGACTACTTATGACTCATATATTTAATCTGAATAAGTCATGTTTCCTTTTGTTCTTTCATTATGCTATCTTGTTGATGAGTCAGTCATTTTAGAAATAATGACTGAATAGGTAACCTCCACCAATACTTATTTATATAACAAGAGCACATGAAAATGAAACAAGAGTTAATATTCTTTATCTCGTTCACTTGCTTTGAATTTAGTATTAATGAAGCAGAGTCATTAATTTAAATCCCATTTGAGTCCCATAAATTTTCTAGACTTGATAGCTACCTATTGCCCTCTCAGATCCAAGCTAGTCATTTCTTTCTAACAAATAAAGAAGGCTGATCACGAGGGAGGCAAGATAAGAGCTTACAGTTGAGCCTTCATCATCACACAGGCAAAACAACTAAAGTCCATCCAGTGATGTCCAGTCATTTCATATTTACTTAAAAACTGTACTTGTAGATGTTAGCAAAATTCAATCCCACTTTAAGAATATATCACATATTGCTTTGAACTTTGGTATGTGCATAGTTGATATGACATAACCTGGGCTAGTTAGTCTACAGAAAGCTTATAAAATCTCCCAGAGGGTCTACTGTAAAAAAGCCATTATCAGCTTAAAGCATCACTCAAAAGAGAGTCTGAAAGACATGTAAACACCATAGATGAACTGGACTGAGAAGTTCCTCAGGATCCGAGAATGCCAGTGCTAAAAGCTGCAATGTCCAGCACTGACTGGGAGAGCTGGCCACCACGTTATTATGATAAGCATTTGAAAAAATTAGAGAATTTTTTAATCACTTTATTTTAATTGGAGGATATGGAAAGATTTAATGTGAAATAATTCAGAGAGAAAGTTGATGCTGGATTAGTTCTTTCTGGCTGCCATAACAAAATGCCACAGACTGAGTGACTTAACAGAAAGGAATTTTCTCACAGGTCTGGAGACTGGAGGCCTGTGATGAAGGAGTTGGATAGTTTGTTTCTCTCTGGGACCTTTTTTGCTTGCAGATGACTTCACCTGGTCATCTCTTTGTGCTCACTTACCATGTATTCAAATTTCTTCTCGTAAGGACACCAGTCATATTGGATTAGGCCCCAACCTAAAACCAGTCAATCCTAAAGGAAATCAGTCCTTCATTGGAAGGACTGATGCCGAAACTGAAACTCCAGTACTTTAGCCACATGATGCAAAGGACTGACTCCTTGGAAAACACCCTAGTGCTGGTAAATATTGAAGGCAGGAGGAGAAGGGGACAACAGGGGATAAGATGGTTGGATGGCATCACCGACACAATGGGCATGCATTTGAGCAAGTTCTGGGAGTGCTGCTTAAAGGGAAGCCTGGTGTGCTACAGTCCATGGGGTACCAAAGAGTCAGACATGACTGAGCAACTAAACTAAAGTCCTCATCCTAACTTAATCATCTGTTTAAAAACTCTATCTCCAAATACAGTCACATTCTGAGACAATCAGGTAAGAATTTCAATATATAAATTTAGAGGGAACACAAGTCAGCTTTTCATGCAAAGATGGGCACAATAGAGGACAGAAATAGCAAGGATCTAGAGGAAGCAGAGGAGATTAAGAAGAGGTCTAAAGAATATAGGGAAGAACTATACAAAAAAGGACTTAATGGCCTGGATAACCATGATGGTATGGTCACTCAACTAGAGCCAGACATCTTGGAGTGTGAAGTCAAGAGGGCCTTAGCAAGCATAACTATGAACAAAGATAGTGGAGGTGATAAAATTCCTAAGAGCTGATCCTGTTTAAGGGCTGCACTCATTGTGCCAGCAAATTTGGAAAACTCAGCCATGATCACAGGACTGGAAAATGTCAGTTTTTATTCCAATCCCAAAGAAGGGCAATGATAGAGAATGTTCAGACTACAATAGAGCTCATTTCACATGCTAGCAAGGTAATGCTCAAAGTCCATCAAGCCAGGCTTTAGCAGTACATAAACTGAGGACTTCTAGATGTTCAAGAGAGTTTACAAAAGACAGAGGAGCCAGAGATGTTACCAACATCCATTGGATCATAGAAAAAGCAAGAGAATTCCAGAAAACATTTATTTCTGCTTCTTTAAATAGGCTAAAACCTTTGACTGTGTAGATCACAATAAACTGTGGAAAATTCTTCAGGAGATGGGAATGCCAGACCACCTTACCTGTCTCCTGAAAAACCTGTATGCAAGTCAAGAAGTAACAGTTTAAATGGACATGGAAAAATGTACTGTTTCCAAATTGTGAAAGGAGTATGTCAAGGCTGTATATTGTCACCCTGCTTCTGTAATGGGCATGCAGAGTGTATCATGAGAAATATCAGCCTGGATGAATCAGAAGTCCATGGTATCACAAGGGCTGGACACGACTGAGAGACTAAACAACAGCAATGCCCTGACCACCCTTGGACTGAGGTCTTTCAGAGTTCTTGTTAAGATAGGCAAATCAATATCATTATTATTATCTAACCATTAGTCAGGCACTCTGTTACTTTTAGCTAAATGTCCTCCTTGACATGTTTATCAATGGTCTACTGTAATTGACAAAGAAAGCATTCTTCTGGTTGTAAGTAATTTTAGTGCAGCAATGCCTACTGTAGATCTTAAAAACCCACAACACAGCAAAATTCCTTGAACACAATAAATGCTCAATAAGTATTCATTTATTTAATGACAAATGACAGTAATACTTTGGCTTTGGTTTAAAATAATTTGGATTTTTAAGCTTGGAAGTTTTCCTGTAATTTTTTCTGTCCCTCCTATTACTTAAACAAACACTGCAAAAATCACTTATCTGTTTATTTTGATGTTATAGTGTTTTTTTCCCTTTCAAGAATATTTCTCTCCCACGAAGATTTGAAATATATTTTTCTACCACATATCCAAAAATAGTTTTATATGGAGAAAAATCTGGGGTTGCAGTTTGAAGTCATAAAATAATGCATGCTAAAAATGTGGACTATATGTATCTTCTCTTGTCAAGAAGTATTTATAAACGCCACCTAGAAGGACATCATTTCTCAGGATGTTCTAAAACCCTAACTCAGCTATTTAATGGCAAAGAATACTAAGAAATATGATTCAGATAAAATAGTTTTATGGCATATAATTCTTTTTTCATATATAATTTCTTAATGCTGTGTGAATGTTCGTATAATTCAGATTTACATATAATACATCAAACAATTTTTTGGCTTCTTTGCAACACAGTAAAATACAATTCTCATTAATACTTAACTTACTATAATCTGCATCACCAAGGCTTTTGTAATGAATGTAGCATTTCTACAGTTCTGTCAATAAAATTAACTCTTACATTTAATAGATGTAGATAAGGATCATAATTTTATTGAGGAAATAAAATCTGTACAAAGTCCAAAAGTGGTATTAAAAAAAAAACCCAAAAGTTCAAGCTATTACAAACTGTAAGTCAAAGCAATTGCTCCCTTGATTTTAGTACATCCACTTTATCTTAAAAATTATTGCACTTGCTGGTAATGATTGATAAAGATAGCAGTTTTCAGCTTAATAATATTGCTATTATTATTCAAAATAATTTATAATTTATTTATTATCCATTTATTCTAAACCAATGGAGGAAAAATCAGCATTTTTTAAAATTAACCTCCCTTTGATTTCTGGGAGAAATATCAATAACCTCAGATATGCAGATGACACCACCCTTATGGCAGAAAGTGAAGAGGAACTAAAAAGCCTCTTGATGAAAGTAAAAGACGAGAGCGAAAAAGTTGGCTTAAAGCTCAACATTCAGAAAACGAAGATCATGGCATTCGGTCCCATCACTCCATGGGAAATAGATGGAGAAACAGTGGAAACAGTGTCAGACTTTATTTTGGGGGGCTCCAAAATCACTACAGATGGTGATTGCAGCCATGAAATTAAAAGACGCTTACTCCTTGGAAGAAAAGTTACGACCAACCTAGATAGCATATTCAAAAGCAGAGACATTACTTTGCTGACTAAGCTGCGTCTAGTCAAGGCTATGGTTTTTCCAGTGGTCATGTATGGATGTGAGAGTTGGACTGTGAAGAAGGCTGAGTGCCGAAGAATTGACGCTTTTGAACTGTGGTGTTGGAGAAGACTCTTGAGAGTTCCTTGGACTGCAAGGAGATCCAACCAGTCCATTCTGAAGGAGATCAACCCTGGGATTTCTTTGGAAGGAATGATACTAAAGCTGAAACTCCAGTACTTTGGCCACCTCATGCGAAGAGTTGACTCATTGGAAAAGACTCTGATGCTGGGAGGGATTGGGGGCAGGAGAAGAAGGGGACGACCGAGGATGAGATGGCTGGATGGCATCACTGATTCGATGGACGTGACTCTGAGTGAACTCCTGGGGATAGTGATGGACAGGGAGGCCTGGCGTACTGCGATTCATGGGGTCGCAAAGAGTCGGACACAACTCAGCGACTGAATTGAACTGAACTTTCTCCTTCATTCTGAAGTGATTCAGAGAAAAATTATATTTAAGTGTAAAAATATTGATTCTAATTCACTATTTTTACTTTTTGTTCACCGTAGCTAGACTATTACATGAGTCTATATAGAAAGATTAGTCATTTCTAATCTGATCTGAATCATTTATAAATGCCATTTTCAAATTGTTATTTCTATTTACACAAACACTAAAAATTTCCCAACCTGGAACTTCCCTCATCTAGAGCTTGGCTAATTAGCTCTTCCTAGCTTCTCTGCAAAATTCTTTTTGTTGATCATGATAGCCAGTTCACATATCATATTATTAAAAATATATATATTGTTATTGTTGTTCAGTCACTCAGTCATATCCAACTGTTTGCAACCCAATGGACTGCAGAATGACAGGCTTCCCTGTCCTTCACTGTCTCCTGGAGTTTGCTCAAACTCACAATAAAGAAAAAACTATATCTTTCTTTATATTGTTGCCTACCTACTTATCCACGTAACTCTGTTGATATATGGATAGATGGATAGATGATATATGGCTTAAGTATTGCTTATAGATATATGGATATTATATCTCTCTATATATGATGTATATTGAAGCATATGACATTTTATATATTTCATAATACACACAGGGTTACAGTGGACTTAAGAATTGCTCATTTGAAAGTAAAAAGTCTGACCACATTGAATAATTCAATGATCATGTACATATAACCTCTGTTTAATGCCAACTAACTGTACCAGTAGACTCAACCGCATACCAATGAGACTTAGACCAAGAAAGAGAAAATTCTTGAGAGCAACCTAGTAGGAATAGTCAAGAAAAAGTAGGTAGTAAATTATATCAATAAAATCAACTTTCTTGTTCATTAATAAAAAATACGTTAACAAGAAGTTTGCCATAATTTACCAAAAAAAAATGCTTACTCAGTAATTAATTATAACATGTAGTCACCTGGGCTTCCCAGGTGACATTAACGGTAAAGAACCTGTCTGCCAATACAAGAGACATAAGAGACAAGGGTTTGATCCCTGGGTCATGAAATCCCCTGGAGAAGAAATGACAACCACTCCAGTATTCTTGCCTGGAGAATCCCATGGACAGAGGAGCCTGCTGAGCTATAGTCCATGGGGTTGCAAAGGGTCAGACACAATCGAAGCAACTTAGCACTCAGAAAAGCACATACTTGCAATCACTAAGATGGAAGAGAAAAATTAGAAATGGATAGTTTCATGGTATGTAGTTGGTGTTATAATCATTTGTATAATCAATTTTATTTTCTTTATTAAAAAGAGTAGTTGTCTTACCCAATTCCCTGGAGCTACTATAGGACCCTTTTATAAACATAGGTTTGTTCAAAATATTTATGTGAAGAAAAGATAGCCCAAAGAAGAATTAAAATACATATACACATATCCATTTATAAGAAATACCAAAAAAAGTAGTGAAGTGAATAAAAGATTATTGTAAAAAAAAAAACAAAAAAGGCATAGTTGTGTCTGTATGGAAACAGCCTACAGACTCTATCAAAAAATGTAAGGACAAATCTAAGGCTCATAATCACAAAATGCACATTTTATAAAATAACATTCGCTAACCATCCTGAGCTGAATTTTCAAATAAGCCATCCTTTGCTCTCAAATAAGCCTGCCCTTTGCTCTCACTCCAGCAGGCTGACCACAGTGATCGTGTTGTCTTGTTGACCCCCTTCATGTTACTGGATGTACTTCTCCTGTATTTTTTTTTTTTCCCACATGTGGCTACATTGGAAAACCCTCCTTGGCTTCTGCCTTGCAGAGAGAGACCTCAAAAATCTGGAGCTGACAACTTGCATCAATATCCCTGGCATGTGAGCAAGCAGACTTCACAGTCAAAGTGATTTTGTTTTTTAAATAACTAACTTTGGTTGCAAAAGTCCCAATGAAGATTCTCCTTGTTTTCAAATATAGGCATATGCATTATTTGTAGGACATTTGTTTGAGATGTTGTATCTATACATTATGCATATTCATGAGTGTATGCTTATCTCTACACTGTGTGTTTGCTAACTGGGGTAAATATTACTTGGTCCTTAAGAACCATGAAAATTATGACCTTTACAGAGACAGACCAGTTACTTTTATTTGGTGGTACAAACTGTTAGCAACAATAACAAAAAAAAAATAAATAGTCAAGAGAGTGGTGACTAAGTAGGAGAACAGCTTATCTAGCACAATAGCAGCATAGATACTATAGACAGAAAACATATATATAATAAATTCATAAACATGATATAAAACCACAAGTAGAATACTAAATGCTTCCTTTTTTTTGGTATAAAAAACAGTGTTTTTTTTTTTTTTTTAACTTGTTTGTTTGTTTTTTAGGAGATACTGTGTAAAATTGATCCCAGGTAGCTCAGTGGTAAAGAATCTGCCTGCCTAGGCAGGAGACAGGAGATGTGATCCCCTAGGTTCTATCCCTGGGTTGGGGATGATAACTTACTCCAGTATTCTTGCTTAGAGACTCTCGTGGACAGAGGAACCTGGCAGGCTACAGTCCATGGGGTTTCAAAGAGGCAGATACAACTGAGCCACTGAGCACGCATGCACGTTTATTCTTGATGCCGCTCTGCCGACTTCAGACTATTGAAACCGACATTTCTGCCCTTGACATTGAAGAAGCAGAGTTCCATCTGTTAGTTTATTCTGTCATGTGTTCCATGGTGTCTGGATAACTTCTTGTATAAATATATCAGTCATCCCTGGATAAGACAGATCTTCACTTCAGTTTAGTTCATTCGCTGAGTCGTGTTTAACTCCTTGCGACCCCATGAACCGCAGCACTGCTGGTCTCCCTGTCCATCACCAACACCCAGAGTTCACCCAAACCCATGTCCATTGAGTCAGTGATGCCATCCAGCCATCTCATCCTCTGCCGTCCCCTTCTCCTCCTGTCCTTAATCTATTCCAGCATCAGAGTCTTTTCAAATGAGTCAGCTATACCCATCTGTTGGCAAAAGTATTGAAGTTCCAGCTTCAGCATCAGTCCTTCCAATGAACACCCAGGACTGATCTCCTTTAAAATGGACTAGTTGGATCTCCTTGCAGTCCAAAGGACTCTCAAGAGTCTTCACCAACACCACTGTTCAAAAGTATCAGTTCTTCAGTGCTCAACTTTCTTTATAGGACAACTCTCACATCCATACATGACCACTGGAAAAACCATACTCTTGACTAGACGGACATTTGTTGGCAAAGTATTGTCTCTGCTTTTCAATATGCTGTCTAGGTTGGTCATAACTTTCCTTCCAAGGAGTAAGCGTCTTTTAATTTCATGGCTGCAATCACCATCTGCAGTGATTTTGGAGCCCAGAAAAATTAAGTCATCTACTGTTTCCACTAGTTTCCCATCTATTTGGAACTGGATGCCATGATCCTAGTTTTCTGAATGTTGAGCTTTAAGCCAGCTTTTTCACTCTCCTCCTTCACTTTCATCAAGAGGCTCTTTAGTTCCTCTTCACTTTCTACCATAAGGGTGGTATCATCTGCATATCTGAGGTTATTGATATTTCTCCCAGCAATCTTGATTCCAACTTGTTCTTCTTCCAGCCCAACGTTTCTCATGATGTACTCTGCATATAAGTTAAATAAGCAGGGTGACAATATACAGCCTTGACGTACTCCTTTTCCTATTTGGAACCAGTCTGTTGTTCCATGTCCAGTTCTAACTGTTGCTTCCTGACCTGCATACAGATTTCTGAAGAAGAAGTCAAAAACAATGATGCTAACATTTACAAACTTTGTGACTTGTCTACTTCCAGACCAATCCTTTTAAGATCCAAAGAAAATCATTCTTTGGGTACTTAGCACTAAAATATTTATGGGAAAAAAAGCCTTTAAAGTATTTCAGGTTTTTGACACTGCATTTTGAGCCTCTAGCTTTGTTTTTAACAATGTTGTATATTCAATATATGATTATTTACCCTGTGTATCTCCCATTCATTCATACTTCTTTTCCTTTCTTCCTAATGCCTACATATAATATAGTTTATCGCTATCGGTAAATGCATACAAAAAAAAAAAAAAGGAAAGAAAAATAAAGAACTAAGTGAGATGTATGTGAGATCAAAGAGTAGACCTTGTCAATATTAATTTGCCCACAAATGAATTTTAAGAGTTTAAGCTATTCTTATTTTGCTTGTTTTATACATACTGGTCATCTTCTAGAGTATCACAAAGAGAAAACAGTTCAGTGCAGTTTAAGCATAGAAGCACCATACAGTAATATGGAAATTTGTAGTCATTAGCCATGGTCTTCAATATTCTTAAAATTTTATAAGAAAAAGGAAACTTTTGAAATAGTATTGCAATTTTTGTTTTGTATATGAGAAGGAAGTATATGGCATCAAGTACTGGGATCTGGGATTGTAAGAAAAAATAGCTACAGATTACCTAAAGTCCCAAATAAAAGTTAGAGGAGAATGAAAGAAATAGAAAGTGAGTAATATGGGTGCTTTAGCAGCACTTTTCTTTGTGAGAATATCCCCTACTAATCCTCATTTGTTCTACAAAGTAGATGTGTTCACTTGAAAATTTAATAAAACACTCAACTACCCTTCTACTTCTGCTTTAGTGACTACACCAAAGCCTTTGACTGTGTGGATCACAAAGAAACTGGAAAATCCTGAAAGAGATGGGAATACCAGATCACTTTACCTGCCTCCTGAGAAATCTGCATGCAGGTCAAGAAGCAACAGTTAGAACTGGACATGGAACAACAAACTGGTTCCAAATCGGGAAAGGATTATGTCAAGACTGTATATTGTCATCCTGTTATTTAACTTGTATGCAGAGCACATCATGTGAAATGCTGGGCTGGATGAAACGCAAGCCGGAACCAAGATTGCCGGGAGAAATATCAATAACCTCAGATACGCAGATGACACCACCCTTACGGCAAAAAGCGAAGAGGAACTAAAGAGCCACTTGATGAAAGTGAAAGAGGAGAGTGAAAAAGTTGGCTTAAAACTGAACATTCAAAAAACTAAGATCATGGCATCAAGTCCCATCACTTCATGGCAAATAGACAGGGAAACAATAAAAACAGTGAGAGATTTTATTTTGGGGGGCCCCAAAATCACTGCAGATGGTGATTGCAGCCATGACATTAAAAGACACTAACTCCTTGGAAGAAAAGCTATGACCAACCTAGACAGCACATTAAAAAGCAGAGACATTACTTTGCCAACAAAGGTCCATCTAGTTCAGGCTATGGTTTTCCCAGTAGTCATGTATGGATATGAGAGCTGGACTATAAAGAGAGCTGAGAGCCGAAGAATTGATGCTTTTGAACTATGGTGTTGGAGAAGACTCTTGAGAGTCCCTTGGACTGCAGGGAGACTGCAAGAAACCTGTCAATCATAAAGGAGATCAGTCCTAAATATTCTTTGGAAGGACTGATGTTAAAGCTGAAACTCCAATTCTTTTTCCACCTGATGTGAAGAACTAACTCATTTGAAAAGACCCTGATGCTGGGGAAGATTGAAGGCAGGAGGAGAAGGAGAGGACAGAGGATGAGATGGTTGGATAACATCACCGACTCAATGGACATGAGCTTGAGCAAGCTCCAGGTGTTGGTGATGGACAGGGAAGCCTGACATGCTACAGTCCATAGGGTCACAAAGAGTTGGAAACGACTGAGAGACTGAACTGAACTGAATCCTTCCTTTGTCTCAGACCCAAGAAAATAACAAAAGATGATATATTTTGAACAATTTTCCAAATTATCAAAAGTTAATAATTATTCTAGTTCTATTTTAGCTTTTCTGGTAATTGAGAAAATTCAGAGTCTTTTTGCTTGCTATACTATGAAAAATAAAGTTATCTTTAATAAAGATACAGAGCTATATTGTGTTTGCACAGATAGTATACAGTACTGAGTCTGAGTCCTATGATTGAGATAAGACCATTTACTTAAAATTTTACTGCACACTTGTGTTGCCATTCCCACAGGATTACAGAACAGTTTATAGGAGACTCTCTAAATTAACGTTGCCAGTTAATAGCATTAAATTCCCATCAAAATATATTATAATATGTGGCTCTTGCACTATATACATTCTCTCTTCCTTGCATCATAGTTTTAACTATTACAAAGAATATTATAACCATAATTTAGGGGCTTTCCTGGTGGCTTACTTGGTAAAAAATAGCCAGCAATGCAGGAGACCTGGATCTGATCCCTGGGTCGGGAACATCTCCTGGAATAGGAAATGGCAATCCACTCGAGTATTCTTGCCTGGAAAATCCCATGGACAGAGGAGCCTGGTGGTCTTCAGCCAAGTAAAAAAACAACAACAGATATTCAGATAGAGTTACATGATGATTTATTATAAAGATCTAAGATTTTGACAAATTTTTCTTAACAAGCTAAGCATAGAATTTAATATTTCTATCCCTGACAAATAACAATAATAATATTGTTAATATTATTATTATTGTTAATAATATATTAATAATTTATCCAAGTGATTCTTTTTTATGCTTAAAATGCTGTTTCAAGGTCAAAGCAGACAAACTGAATTCCAGAGAAATTCCAGAAGTTAAGGTGTCAAATTATACAGGAAAACATATATCGTAACCTGTCAATATCTGAAGGTTAAATTTAGGCATTCAAATACTGAAGAAGGAAGTAGCCTCCATCTTTTATTACAAACATTTATTTGCGCCCAAAAGAAGTCTATAATCATCTATACCCTCTTCCCACCTCTAACCAGTATTCCAGGTAGTTGACAAATAAAACTGCTGGAAATGCAGCTGTAGTGAAGGCTGCTTTCATCATTTCAGGGGGATCCAGGAACCACAGATTTCAACAACCAACTCCTGTTGCTTTCTCCTCTGGCATTTTTGTTAAAGCATGTGAGTTTCTACTTTATATACATGCAAATTTTATTAGCACCGGAATGATTTATTTTCCATTCAGAGGAAGTCATAACTTAAGACCATGACTGAATACTCTATATTTTGTTTTGCTTTTCCAAACTGAAAGTTACTACCAGAACACATTTATTGAACTTAACAGGGTGCAGCTTTTTCTGTGAAAGGTAGAATTACATATGGTACCATACTGAGGTCTTGAGAAGCTAAATTAAAAGGTAGGGAGCTAAGTACACATACAAAGTATACATAGTACAGTTACGCATTTATTGTAACTGAAATAGAATGAACAGTGAGTGTGGGTAAAGGAAACAATTACCTGCTTACGAAGTAGTCCTTATATTTTTCAAGCTTTGCCTCATTTCTCAATTTGCAACGTAAATATGCCTTACAAACATATATACTGAAAACTTCTTAGGAATAATTGATGAAGCAGATAAAAAAGATGCAAAACTCTCAATGAAAACTTAAAGGTTCCAGAGAGCTTTTAGAAAGAAGCCAGAAAGTGGTGTTGCAGCCAATGAGCAGTAGAAATGTCTCCTACACTGACCAGCAATTATGTAGTAATTATATATCAATATGAAGTGGCTGGTGTACTTCCATAATGAAAATAGAGCAATGGCTTATTTTTTTCCAGCTTTATTAAGGTATGTTTGATAAGTAAAAAGCATATCTATTTAGGCTGTATAGTGTGATGTTTCAGGTTTTTGATGCAGTGTATAATGTGATGGTTAAATATACTTTTCCATTGTGAAATGATTACCACAATCAAGCTAACACATCCCTTAACTCAAGGGTTCTCAACCTCCAGGATCTAATGCCTGATGATCTGAGGTGCAGCTGATGTTATAACAGTAGAAATAAGCCGTGCAATAAATGCAATGCACTTGAATCATGAAATTATCCACCCCACCCCCCGTCTGTGGAAAAATTGTCTTCCACAAAACCAGTTCCTTTTGTCAAAAACGTTGGGAGCTGCTGCATTAACCCACATAATTTGTGTGTGTGTATGTAAGTGTGTAGTGAAAATAACTGAGATTTACACTTCTAACAAACTTCAAGCATATGCAATACTGTATGTGAAACTGTAATCACCATGCTGACTATTGTATCCCTAGAATTTATTCATCTTATAACTGAAAATTTGACCAACCTCTCTTAATCTCTCCCACCACCCAGCCCTTCACATCCACCATTCTAATCTATTTTGAGTTTCACTTTTTTACATTCTATGTGTAAACGAGATATTAGAGAGTCTTTCTTTCTCTGATTTATTTCACTTAGCATAAAATCCTCCAGCTTCATCCATGTTGTTGCAAACAGCAGGATTTCCTTTTTCAATGTTTGAATACTATTCCATGGTGTGTATATCATACCACAAAATTGCTAACAGGTACATGAAATAGTGCTCAACATCACTAATCATCAGGGAAATACAAAACAAAACCACAATGAGCTATCACTTCACACCTCTTTTGATGGCTAGTATCAGAAAGACAAGGTACAACAAATGTGAGCAAGGGTGTGAAGAAGACGGAATATAGACTGGTACAGCCAGCATGGGAAACAATATGGAAAATGAAGAAATACTGTCTAATCCAGCATTCCACTTCTGGGTAAATGGAATCTGTATGTTGAAGCGTTATCTATATCCCCATGTTCATTGTAGCATTATTCTCAGTAGTCAAGATATGGAAACAACCTAAGTAGTGCTTCCATGAATGGATAAACCAAATGGGTATTTCGCCTGTGAGTGCAATGCCCTGGAAAGAACACAGAGGAAAAAGCAATGGCACCAAGTCTAAATCACCCACTGAAAGGAGTCTCTTTTTTCCTTATTTGTAAATGAGTGGGTTGGAACAGAGAACATCAATTATCCACATAAGCTTTCTAACTCTCTAAAGAGCTAAGAATGAAAATAAAATCTCAATGTTCTAACCATTCTGAAAATGGAAATCTGTAGAATTTGTTTGAATTACCCAAGTGTATATTCTATAATTTTGTTATTTTAGTAAATATGGTCTCATTGTAACTTGAGCAATTGACTGGAACTTTCCAGTGAAATTTTCAACAGTTCTTTTATTTTTATGTAAAGATCAGCTTTATTCATAATCACTAAACGCTGGAACCAACATAATGTCCCTCAATCGAATGTGATATCCATAAAACGGGATACTACTAAAAAATAGTCCACTGATAGTAAAGCTAATAATAGTGATGGATATTAATTGCATTATAATAATTTAAAGAAGCAAGACTCAAAGACCAAATATGCTAAAATTCTAGCTAAGGACATTCTTGCAAGGAAAAGTTTTGTACACAAAACATTTACATGACCTCCAGGGGCAGCAATAGGGGAAGTCTCACCAGGTCTTTTTCTTTTTTCCTCCTTCCCGATCATCTCTCTCTCTCTCTCTCTCTCTCCTGTATCTTTCTCTTCTGTTTTAATAAAAATGAACTTCGAGAAACACTGAATTCTGAAAGACTTTCCTTTTTTCTGGGATTCAGTTCAGTTCAGTTCAGTTACTCAGTCGTGTCTGACTCTTTGTGACCCCATGAATCGCAGCATGCCAGGCCTCCCTGTCCATCACCATCTCCAGGAGTTCACTCAGACACATGTCCATCGAGTCTGTGATGCCATCCAACCATCTCATCCTCTGTTGTCCCCTTCTCCTCCTGCCCCCAATCCCTCCCAGCATCAGAGTCTTTTCCAGTGAGTCAACTCTTCGCATGAGGTGGCCAAAGTACTGGAGTTTCAGCTTTAGCATCATTCCTTTCAAAGAAATCCCAGGGTTGATCTCCTTCAGAATGGACTGGCTGGATCTCCTTGCAGTCCAAGGCACTCTCAAGAGTCTTCTCCAACACCACAGTTCAAAAGCATCAATTCTTCAGCGCTCAGCCTTCTTCACAGTCCAACTCTCACATCCATACATGACCACAGGAAAAACCATAGCCTTGACTAGATGGACCTTAGTCAGCAAAGTAATGTCTCTGCTTTTGAATATACTATCTAGGTTGGTCATAACTTTTCTTCCAAGGAGTAAGCACTTCCTTTTCTTTTTACTCCCCTATCTTCTTGGTTTCATGTATTAGTAGGATCCACAAGGCAAAACTGTGAGATAATATCCTCATCATATTGTCATCCTTGCAACACAAATCTTAAGTCATTGACTCATGGTCCTGATTGACCCCCACCCTCCGCTTCATCCAGACACAGAATTTCTCCCTCATGATTAAACCTGTATTTCTCAGTCTCAAGAACTCTATAGTTTCTCCTCTTTTTAATTCTCCTCTAAAACATTTTTCAAGAAAAAAAAAGACTTTTTCAAACATTAATTATTTTGTATTAGAGTAATTCAGTTCAAATCAGTTCAGTTCAGTTGCTCAGTCATTTCTGACTCTCTGCGACCCCATGAACTGCAGCACGCCAGGCCTCCCTGTCCACCATCAAGTCCTAGAGCCTACCCAAACTCATGTCCATTGAGTCAGTGATGCCATTCAACCATCTCATCCTCTGTCGTCCCCTTCTCTTCCTGCCTTCAATCATTCCCAGCATCAGGGTCTTTTCAAGTGAGTCAGCTCTTCATATCAGGTGGCCAAAATAGGTGAATCATTCTTATTAATCAAGGTTTATTACTTGACAGATTCATTTTTGTTCTCAAATTTTAGCTCCATGATAGGTAAGTGTGTGCGTGTGTGCTAAGTCACTTTAGTTGTGTCCAACTGTTTGCGACCCCATGGACTGTAGCCTGCCAGGCTCCTCTGTCCATGGGATTCTCGAGACAATACTGAAGTAAGTTGCCATGCCCTCCACCAGTGGATCTTCCTGACCCTGGGATCTAACTTGTATCTCTTGCATCTTCTGCATTGGTAGCAGGTTCTTAACCACTGACACCATCTGGGAAACTCAATAGGTAAGTAGGATTTGTTTTTCCTTAATCTGAGATTTCAAGCTTTGATGTTCAGGCAAGAGTTTCTCTAAGTGAAAGCTGTTTCTATAATCATTTTTCTTTTTCTTCCTTGCACGTCTTATGTTTATTTTCCTTAGACCAAATTCAAGTTCTCAACATCTTAAAAGATAATTTTTAAGTATGTTCTGTCAAAATGTTTCAAAAGTTTTTTTTTTTTTTCTTTAATAATATGTGAGATGACATTCAAAGACTGGCATTCTTTCCTCTTATTTGTCCATTTATGAACACGATAATTACTTGATTGTGTCCAGTACTAATTTTCCTCACAAAATTGATTCTCTTCTGGGTATAACATACCCACACAACTAGGAGACCTGCATGAGAAATGTCATGGTTAAAACAGCAATTCCAACTAGAGATTGTGAGACTATCTCATACTTTCTTTCATAGGGCAAAGGTTTGTAGAAACACGCTATTAGAATTTATTGTATTAATAATTTACCACATTGTGCTTTATATTGCTATTGTACATAATCATGAATAATATTTTAATGCAACTTTTAATTTTCTTTCAAGACTTCATTTCTCAAAACCCCAATAAACTGCAGCATTCTGTGACCTTGGGTGCTGGTTAATTTTGTCTCTTTTTAGAATGAAAAGGTATTTTCTTTGTACTATCAAAGCTGTGAAAACATCTAAGTTATGATTCTTTCCCTATCACTGGGATGTGTACAACTACATTAGAAGGAATAAATTTGAGTCATATCAGAATTATGAACAAAATAGAGCAAGATATAATGACTCAAAAATGCAACATTTAGAAATTTAATATATTTGATGAAGGCAATTTTGCATGAGGTTAATAAAATTTTGTTTTTGTAAATAATTAAAACAAAGGTGTAGAAATTTCTTTTCCAAGAGCAGAAGGTTATGGCTCTCCTATAACACACCGAAATGAATTCCAGTCAACTGCAGTTGTTGTTGTTCACTCATGAAGTTGTCTTACTATTTGCAACCCCATGGACTGCAGCATGCCAGGCTTCCCTGTCCTTCACCATCTCCCAGAGCTTGCTCAAACTCATGTCCATTGAGTTGATGATGCCATCCAACCATCCTCTATTGTCCCCTTCTCCTGCCTTCAATCTTTCCCAGTATCAGGGTCTTTTCCAATGAGTTGTTTCTTCGCATCAGGTGATCAAAAGATCAGAGCTTCAGCATCAGTCCTTCCAATGAATATTCAGGACTGATTTCCTTTAGGATTGACTAATTTGATATCCTTACTGTTCAAGGGATTCTCAAGAGTCTTCCCCAGCACCACAGTTCAAAAGCACTGATTCTTCAGTGCTCAGCCTTCTTTATGGTCCAACTCTCATATGTATACATGACAACTGGAAAAACCATAGCTTTGACAATATGAACCTTTGTTGGGAAAGAAATGTCTGTTTTTTAATATGCTACATGGGCTTGTCATAGCTTTTCTTCCAAGGGCATGCATCTTTTAACTTTGGCTGAAGTCACCATCCACAGTGATTTTGGAGCCCAAGAAAATAAAGTCTGTCCTAGATTCTTTATTATGTTATTGACAGCATAAAGAAATATAATTGATTTTTAAAATTTGGCATTCTGTCACAGAAGAAAAGTTTAAAAATCAATTATATTTCTTTATGCTATCAATAATGTGTTGTTTTTTAATCCACATATAAAAGGCATCAAACAAAATTCCCAAAAATCAGATTAGCCTATTGAGAGAGTGAATTCCTAGGCAGGTTGATAAGAAGTCCTAGAGTGTCCAAGGAGATAGGGGTCTGGAATTCCCAAGGAGGAGGAAAGGACAAACTTTTTTTTTTTTTTTTTTCTTTTCCCCTGTCTACGTTCCTTAGTCTTAGTCACATAAAAGTTTTGTTTTGTTTTGTTTTTCTTTAACCCTGGAACTGATGCTTACACAACAAACAAGTTTAAACTCTGAATGAGGGGTTATATAGCAACAATGTATAATACTTGAGGACAATTTCTCCTTCCTGGAAACCTTCTGACAACTGTGGTGTTGGAGAAGACTCTTGAGAGTTCCTAGGACTGCAAGGAGATCCAACCAGTCCATTCTGAAGGAGATCAGTCCTGCATGTTCACTGGAAGGACTGATGTTGAAGCTGAAACTCCAATACTTTGGCCACCTCATGCGAAGAGCTGACTCACTGGGAAAGACTCTGATGCTGGGAGGGACTAGGGGCAGGAGGAGAAGGGGACGACAGAGCATGAGATGGTTGGATGGCATCACCGACTCGATGGACATGGGTTTAGGTGAACTCCGGGAATTGGTGATGGACAGGGAGGCCTAGTGTGCTGCAGTTCATGGGGTCGCAAAGAGTCGGATACGACTGAACAACTGAACTGATACTGAATCCTGATATTTTAACATGTATATTATGGGAGTGGGTCTGGTAGGATCTTTCTATTGTTAAATTCTAATCCCATCATACTAAAATGTAAATTGTGGGAGTGGGTCTGATAAAATTTTCACAAACTTGAGACGTTCTTTTGATTTATTGTAATGACTAATTAAAAACATATATAACTCCTTTGCTAACACTAGCAAGGGGGGCACTCTACATCCCCCTTTTGATGTCTATGTCAGAATCTTTCTCTGTCTCTTTTCTTACTTTAACAAAACTCTGCTACACAAAAGCTCTTGAGTGATCGAGCGTGGTCCCTGGTCCTGAAGCTAAATATTCTTTGGAGATAATGAATCCAACATCATTCACAGTAAGCTATCACTATTGTATGTAATAGCCCCAAACTTAAAATTATAAAACATCTCTAAGATAAGTTTTGAAAATCTAAATAGCTGGAGATCTTTACAGATTAGAAAAATCAATATGTTTAGTTGATTAATCAATATCATTAGTTCTCCCCTGATTGATATATTCAAAAACAATTTTTCACCAGAATAACAGCAATTTTTAAACAGCAAATTTTAAATTATAAAATTTACATAGAATAAAAGACCAAAAATATTCAAAACAGAACAATGCATTGGCAGGATTTACACTATTTGACATATATTTTTTCTTTAAAACTATATTAATTAAGAGATGAGATATTAGCTTAAGATAGACATATAGATGGACTTCTCTGGCTGCTCAGATGGTAAAGAATCCACCTGCAATGCAGGAGACCCTGGTTCGATTCCTGGCTCAGGAAGATACCCTGGAGAAGGGATAGGATAACCATTCCAGTATTCTTGGGCTTCCTTGGTGACCCAGATAGTAAAGAATCCACCTGCAATATGGGAGACCTGGGTTCACTCCCTGGGTTGGGAGGATCCCCTGGAGAAGGAAATGGCAACCCACTCCAGTATTCTTGCCTGGAAAATCCCATGGACAGAGGAGCCTGGTAGACTATAGTCGAAAAGAGTCGGACACGACTGAGTGACTTCACTCACTCATAGATATTATAGAGATGGCATTCAGAGATCACCCTTAACCCTTTCTTTGGCTGTGAAATGCATATCTTTTGTAGTATGGTGTTAATTTTGAGTCTTCCTATTCTTAGAGACAAGCTCACTTCTCACTTGTTTAGCTTCTGTCACACATCAGAAATTTCCTTAATGGAAATATTTTGCCCAAGCACTTTGTAAAAACAGTCCCATCTTTTCTGAGTTCTTCTCTGACATTTATTAAAAGATATCTGGCTACCAGTAATCAACTTCATCTTTTCAAAGGCTGGTTGAGATATTTAGTTTGAAATCTCAAAGTTCTAACACAGCTCTGGCCCAGTGTGCATTCCTGAGTCAAATGTCTAAAGTTTTCTCAACTTGAACATGGATGCCAAAAGTAGACTTTAATATGCCTTCCCAGTGATGCCACTCTCACTTTTGTTTGGAGAATGCCCGAGCACTCTAATCCTCCTATTCTTTTTTCCTCCCTCATGTACAGATTCCAATGTGCTGTGCTGTGCTCAGTCATTCAGCTGTATCTGACTTTTTGCAACCCCATAAACTGTAAACCACCAGGTTCCTCTGTCCATGGGATTTTTCAGATAAGAATACTGGAGTGAGTTGCCATTTCCTCCTCCAGGGAAACTCCCTGACCCAGGGATCAAACCCACATCTCCTGGGTCTCCTGAATCAGCAAGCAGACTATTTACCACTAAGCCACCTCAGAAGTCCACAAGATTCCAGCAGTCATTTCCAAATAGTGTCTGAATTAGACAAATGACAAAAAATGAATTGAGGACCGACTTTATCTCAATCCTCCTTATCCTGTCATTCTAATTGAATTACTTTAACAAGAGCCGTAAGGCGATTGAGAAAGGGATAAGTGTTAATCACTCAATCCTGTCTGGCTCTTTGTGACCCTCTGGACTGTGGCCTGCAGGCTCCTCTTTCCATAGGATTCTCTAGGCAAGAATACTGGAGTGAGTTGCCATTCCCTTCTCCAGAAGGCTAGTATTGAAAAATAGGCTTATTCGCTTCTGGTCAGTGAATTTAAAAAGATGTAGCAGCACTGACTATACATCGTTTAAACTTCTCACCTTGGTCTCAAAGCAATCTTCTCTCCCAGTCTGGGCTAAATCATTTCTAATAAAGTATATTATTGACAATCTAAGTGAGAGAGTCATCTCCTAGGCAGGTTGATAAGAAGTCTAGGGGTCCTCAAGGAGAGAGGGGTCTGGAATTCTCAAGGGGGAAGAAAGGACAAACCTTTTTCTTCTCTACATTCCTTAGGATTATACAACAATGTATTCTGCCTGAGGACAGTCTCTGGATTAAACCTTCTGGCTAATTCTGTAAATTATGGGAGTAGACCTGCTATTTACTAGGATTATATAACAACAATGTATTCTGCCTGAGGACAGTCTCTGGATTAAATCTTCTGGCTAATTCTGTTATCTTAAAGTGTAAATTATGGGAGTAGGTCTGGTGAGGTCTTTACAACCTCCATACATTCTTTGGATTCACTGGAGAGTATATAACTCCATTGCTAACACTAGCAAGCGGGTACTCTTTCTACCCCTTCTGATGCCTATGTCAGAAGCTTTCTCTATCTCCTTTATACTTTAATAAAACTTTATTACACAAAAGCTCTGAGCGATCAAGCCTCTTCTCTGGCCCCGGATTGAATTCTTCTCCTCTGGGGGCCAAGAATCCCGGCGTCGTGATTCAACAACAACCTTTCATAAGGCCAAACTAAAGATGTAAGGCCATACTAACAATGGAAGTGGCCCCTTCCCTAGAATGGAACATTATAGTTTTTGACCTACCAAACTGATTTGATTGTTCAAAGTTTGTCCAAGTGTTTAGCCTACAAACTGTTAACCATATATATATATGGTTATATCAATTATTACCCCATCCATTGATAAGAATTCAGTCATCTTCCATTGGTTTTAACCCCTGGCATTAAAGTTATCCCCTGCTTCTTTAATGACCTATCATTGCTAGAAAAAGAAGGCATAATCTTGTTGCCTGTTTACAACCAAGTCCTTCTTATTAGAATTGAAAGCCTGCTTCTTTTTAGCCCATTTTACCTTTTTTGCTGAAGTTGTTTTGTTACTTCAAGATTTTAAACTTCCATTATTAATGACTAGTGTAAGATTGTTACTCTGAAAAAATAAAGTGATGCTAAGCATTGTTTTGTAGTCTGAAGCCTTCAGGCCAAGATAATCACACAGAAAAAGTGAAGCAATTTCCTGTACCTAGGTAATCCTATGCCACCTAAGGTTCTTAATCAGCACCCATTCCAAATTAAGTGGAGGCACAGAAAGCTGCTTATGTGTGCCTGTTCTGAGGCAGAACTTTATTTCTCCCAGGTGAACTGGGGTAAGTGAGAAATATGTGTCTCCAAGAGTGGCCTACTTGAGCAGAAAACTCAAATATTCTAAGGTTGACAACCATCCACATTCTAACTTTCATTCTTCGTATGCAAGTCGGTATGGAAAATCACTGTGATAGTAGATCACATGGATTGAGGCCCTTGGTATAAACACTATGCTCAGCAAGTTCCATGTAATTTTTCCAATGCCTTCAGCTATCCTATGATACAATTATAATTCTGTGTACACTTCACAGTGAGGAAACTGAGGCTTAAATGAGTCAGGTGCTTTACTGAAAAGGCCACACAGTAAGGAATGCAGAACAAATTCATATGCAAATCTGCCTGATTTCAGAGCCCACCTTCTTAATCACAACCTTATATATTTTCTAAATGTGATGGGCTACAATATGGAAAATTTTATTTTGAATCTTGGTTGCCAAATTCAGGCAACTTAAACATCTTACTGTGTGGAGCAATATATCTTACATGGAAGAATGTTATTATTATTATTTTTTAATTAACTGCTCACATCTTAAAAGAAAAAGAAAAAAAAAAACTTTGAAAAATTTCTGTTAATTTGCAAATGTGTTATCAAAGTTAATATGTTTATTCCAAGAATAAACTTTACTGACTCTTATAAGCATCAGTAGCATTACTTAATTAAATGATGTATTTATGTCTTAAATTCATGAACAATGTTCAACTCTAATTAACAATTTTAATCAGCACTGTAGCAAGAATCTTGCTAAATATCTATACTGTTTCTTCATGATTTTTTTTTTTTAATGAGTATCTTACTTTTCTGGTTTGTGTATATATTGGAATGTAGGAAACTAGATAGCTGCCTTCAGTTCCATTACTAAATTCCTTCTAAAACACAAAATTGTCCAGTTTAACTGTCTTAAACACTGAGATATATAACTGGCACAATACATGGACTTTATGTGTTTTATATGTTTTATTAAAGTGAATTCAAAATGACATAATTTTAACTGTTACATTTAAAGTCTTATTTGACTAATAATTTCTAAGATAAAAATAAATTTGCCTAAGTAGTTGTTCAATGAAACTGTGAGGCTTCACAATCATTCTATTTTTAGGCTTGGTAATAAATGCTGAAGTTCTAAGAAATCTTCTAGAGGAGAAAGTTAATCCCTGAATTCCCTGTAAATATTTTACTGACTAGTTAAATTTCCTTCTTGTGAGCTTTTTAAAGTTATCTATTAAATAATTCTGTATTATCTGTTCAAAAAGTAATTTCAGTCATTTCATCTCTTTGAAGAAAAATAATTATTTAACTTTTCTAATTTAGGGATTGCTTCCCATGTTAATTGTATTCATTCAGTTTTATTCAAGGAATTCATTTTACTTTAAATAATTTGCAAAGGGATTGGTTTATTTATTTTAGCAGTCTATAAGTAGTTAGAACTTAATGGTTCTGAGAAAATCAAATCAAATGGTGTCTAGATTGTTATTCAAAACTATACGAAGAGAGATATTGTATTTTTACTACCCTTTGGTCCTGATTTCACCCTCTCAATTGTTAAAATTAGTAACTATTATTTGTTACCCCTTTCTCCTAAAATATTTTAAATAACTATACTTCTTTCTGCAAAACTCACTGATTTTCATTATTAATACTGGACATAAAGCCAGAGTCTCTTGCTGAGGAATTTAAGCACAAGACTAAAAGATGAGCAGCTATTCCTTTGCAAGGAGAAAATGTTCAAAAGTTAATTTTTATAAATGAATCATTTCAAGGTCTGGGATGCTTAATAAGGATTTAGAAACCAAAGTTCTGATATATCTGGTGAGTAGAAGTCATGACTTCACCAGATCAATTATTTCCTAACAGCAGATCAGATACATTTTTCATGTAACTCAATTGTTGATGAGGAAGTATCTAGAACTTATCTAATAACTTTGTATGAAGGGTTACAATTACATGATTCTATTGACAATAACGGAGCTTTAATCAAACCATTAAAATGAATCTCACATGCTCCTAAGAAGAATTCCAACTGAAGGGTAAAAATCATATCAGGATAAAGTATTAATACATAAACAAGGGAAAAAATGGTACATTCAATATCTAACCAGTTTTTCTGAAAAATGGTTTTCAAATGGCCCAGATTTCAAATTAGAATTTACTTCACAAGTATGAGCATCCTCTTTGGAACTTTGTAAAGAAAATTTGAGTTCTTTATATGACATTGTCTCCATAATAGAATAAATGGAGACAATATTTATTCAAATATTCCAATATTAAATTTTCAATACTCACAGCTCTACCTTTGATAATTAAGTCCAAGGAGCTAAGGATAAGTATGAAAATGTTTACTGTTGATTATAGTATCAATCTTGTATTGAAATTGTTATCAGTTAGTTCACATTTATTTGTATTCTTATTCAATAATACAGCCCTCAAAATCAAGATATCCTATTGAATCTTTTCTTCAGTTCAGTTCAGTCGCTCAGTCGTGTCCGACTCTTTGCGACCCCATGAATTGCAGCAAGCCAGGCCTCCTTGTCCATCACCAACTCCTGGAATTCACTCAGACTCACGTCCATCGAGTCAGTGATGCCATCCAGCCATCTCATCCTCTGTCGTCCCCTTCTCCTCCTGCCCCCAATCCCTCCCAGTATCAGAGTCTTTTCCAATGAATCAACTCTTTGCGTGAGGTGGCCAAACTTAATTTTATAAAAATTTTTTAATTGGAGAAAAATTATTTTACAATGTTGTGCTGGTTTCTGCCAGAAAATAAATGTGACTCAGTCATAATTTTAAATATATATATATATATATATATATATATATACACACATATTATCTCCTCCCTCTTGAGTCTCCCTTCCCTCCCCCTACCATCCCACCCCTGTAAGTCATCAGTTAGTACACACAAGTTTGAGAAGTAGAAATAAGTTGCTTAAGCTATTCTCTACTTACAACTCAAAGACACACACACACACACACAGGGAAGGTGCATATTATGCAACATTAAGATTCAATAGGATGGAGAGGAACCTACTGAATCTTAATGCTGCCTAATACATGCCTTCTGTGTGTGTTTTTATGTATCTGTGTATCTTTGAGTTATAAGTAGAGAATAACCTAAACAAGTTATTTCTACTCCTCAAACCTATGTTTGCTAATTTAACAAACCACTCTGAGGAAATTACAAACCTGAAGAATACTGATGTATGGGGTTTGTGTGTGTGTGTGCGTTCAGTCTCTCAGTCATGTCCAGTGCTTTGCAATCCTGTGGACTGTAGCTTGCCGGGCTTCTCTGAATGTATGGGGTAAGGCTCAACTAAGTCTCTAACACTTCCAGAGTCTATACATTTGTATTAATGCCGTTACATAATATTAGCTCATTTATTGCCAGCTGATCTCTCTCTGAGAACCCCAGAGTAGGAGGTAGATTTTCCATCCTGCAGTGGTTTTCAGGAAGTCTAGAGGGAATTTTTTTCTCAAGTAAAACTGTAACAAGTGTTTTTAATTCAATTGCATCCATTGGAAGCAAAACAATCACAATGAGAGGATAAAATCACAAGTAGGAAAGTAATTGCTTTGTGCATGCCTAGTGTGTGAACCTTGACACTGGACTGACAGTAATGATTTCCTCTAAATTCACCAGAAACAAAGCTTATATCCAGTAATTCTGTTTTCATCTTGAAATGCTATATGAAAACTGAAACTTTTCCTCCAGGGGAGTATACAAAACAGAGTCAAAGAAAAAAAGCAAAAGTAAGTTTAATAACAAGTAACATATGCTTGTGTCTAGAAAAGCACAAGCTCTGCTGTTAAGATTTTTTTTGTAATTGCAGAAAAGAACTGTTGTAGGAAAGGCAAACCAGATCCTAGGTAAGCACAGAGGACCCTTCTATACTAGAAATGCAAGCTAGCTTGAAGACGTAAGTGCTGCACATGGGGAAACCAAGATTTATCCCTCCTGCTAAGAATATTGGGCTTCCCTGGTGGATCAGATGGTAAAGAATCTACCTGCAGTGCAGGAGACCTGGGTTCCATCCCTGGGTTGGGAAGATCCCCTGGGGAAGGAAATGGTAACCCACTCCAGTATTCTTGCTTGGATAATCCCATGGACAGGGGAGCCTGGTGGGTTACAGTCCATGGGGTCGCAAAGAGTCGGACATGACTAAGAGGCTAACACTTTCAGTAGGAACTTTGAATTTCATTTTGGAGAGTTTACATTTAAAGATGTATACATGTGCAGTTTTGTACAATATCATAACTTATCATCTTATAAAAGAGATGTGGCAGGTAAATCTATGAACAATCCCCTAAAATCCCTGAGAAGGAAATGACAATCCACTCCAGTATTCTTGTCTGGAATATTCAAAGGACAGAGAAGCCTGGCGGGCTACAGTTTAGGGGGTCAAAAAGAGTCAGACACGACTGAGCGACTGAGCACAATCCCCTAAGATCTTAATAAAAAAAGGACACAATTCAGTAGGGTTTTTGTGAACTACTTGAAGTAAAAATAATTTCATAACAATTGGCAACCTGCCAGTAGTTTTTGGCACATTAGTTCATCTTACCGGTTTCACGTTCTTCATGGACCTTTCATTAAGAAGTGCCCCCTTTATGTAGGTAGGTCCAAACTCCCAGGGAACTGAAGAACTGTATTATAATAAAGTCCTTGACAAAATCACTCCATCTGAAGTGAAAAAGATGCACTCAGCGTTTTTGTTTTTGCTTTTATAAAGTAGGTCAATCTGCATAAATTTGATGGAACATTGCATTGTAATTTGGTCCCAGTGATTAATCATGGATTAGCTTGAAATGAATAGGATAAAAATGTATAATTTATATTGAATATCCCACATAACTATAGAACTGATTATCCAGGTTCGAATATTAGAATGTCTCCCTGGCTTTGCTCTTGTTTGCCACATATACATGGACTAAATATTTATATCCCAGGCCCATATTTAACTGGGTTTCACCTGACAGATGTAGTAACTTCCAGTATTTTATATGAAAAGGCTGGAATTTATATATACACATGACAATCAAACCCCTGAGGCTCATGCCAGAGGATGCCAGGAGAATACTGACATTTAAGGCTGCTGTGGATTTTTTTTCCCAGCCGAAGGAGCATTTAAGTGGGTCATGGCCCAAAGGTATTGAACGTCTTCCCTTGCTGACAGCTATTTACCAGAGCACAGTCAAGTAAAGGAAGAGGATTAAGGAGCTCCAATTGATCAGAAAATAGCATTCAAAGTTGAAACCTGTCTCTACTCCCAGAACTCAGCTTTTGAAAATCTTTCAGTGAAACTATTGTCAAGGGAGGGTATAATCACAGAATGAAGTAAGAAGATTTAAAATTCTTAAGCAGACAAAAAGGCATTGAGAGTCTCAGTTTTAAGGACTCATAGGAAATAGCCAAGTGAAACTGAATCACAAGGAACAGTCATTGATCCTTTCAAACTATAACAAAAGTTTTCAGAAGAAAATATATCCTCCCATTCCACAATCCCAGATGGATTAGAATGCTAGAAAAATATAGGAAATAATGGAATATGCATTTTATTTAATTTGAAATAATTCATATAAGCAGTGAAATACTGAAGTTAAGATTATATTTATTAATTTGAAAATGAGTATGCATTGCATATAAAAGAATGTAAAAAGTGTATTGAACAACTATGTTCTTGGCTGTTTATTTCCTTCAAGCTTCCATTCAACCAATTTCTACCACAAGTTAAAAATGAAAGAGGTAAGCAAAATGCAAGTGATGGAAACCTGAAAAGTACCAGTTTTAGGAAAAAACTGGACTGACTCATAAAAATGATACATATATTTTTGTTCTCTTTTCTAAGGATTATTATTTCATTTTATGTGGATTTGTTTTTGTTTGGGAAGATAAGATTGGTGAGTTTCCTGGGTCATCTCAGAGTGAAGCCATTTCTAACTGAAGCCTATAAAATGAGCTTAGAGTCATTCAAGGATGACTCTTATGAAGGACTGGATATTTATCATTGCTCAGATATTCACAACGTCAAAAGTCTGGTTTAAAAAACGAAATGACAATAATAAGTGAGAGTCACTGCCTGCTGTCATGTACCATAGCTGTGTGTTAGCCCCTCAGTCATGGCCACCTCTTTGTGACCCCATGGACTGTAGCCCACCAGGCTTCTCTGTCCAATGAATTCTCCAGGCAAGCATACAGGACTGGGTTGCCATTTCCTATTCCAGGGGATCTTCTTGACCCAAGGATTGAACTTGGGTCCCCCATATTGTAGGCAGATTCTTTACCATGTAAGCCACCAGGGAAGCTGTAAACACTTTACGTGAATTAGGTCAATTACAGTCACAGAGTCCTGGGGAAGGGAATTCAGTATTTCCATCTTATGAAGGAGGAAACTGAAGTAAATAAAAGTTCAATAATTTGACCAAAGACCCACAATTAGTAAGTGGTGATATTAAGAACTGAACTCAATAATGTTAATTCTTATTTACACATTAAAGTATTGTTAGAAGTTGCAGTGATCTTCAAATCAGAAGACATACATACATGTAGTGCTTTGACAAGTCACCCCAACTAGGAGATATTTTTCTTCAGTGAAATTGTAACAGAGCAGGACCCTGTGGGTTCTTCCTGAGAAAGACCCCTCCCTCACATCCATTGTATTAGCTCCTTTCTGAAGTACCTAGATAAGAGTATCTGATGCTCATTTCCTGAGTTGTTTTACAGATGCTAAAACAACCAGCAAATGGAAGACATTAACTACTTGATGACCAAGAGCACTTACCCCTCCCCACAGGCCTACTGAAGTATCAGTTCAGTTCAGTTCAGTTGCTCAGTCGTGTCCAACTCTGCGACCACATGAATCACAGCGTGCCAGAACTCCCTGTCCATCACCAACTCCCAGAGTTTACTCAAACTCATGTTCATCGAGTCGGTGATGCCATCCAGCCATCTCATCCTCTGTTGTCCCCTTCTCCTCCTGTCCCCAATTCCTCCCAGCATCAGGGTCTTTTCCAATGAGTCAACTCTTTGCATGAGGTGACCAAAGTATTGGAGTTTCAGCTTTAGCATCAGTCCTTCCAATGAACACCCAGGGCTGATCTTAAAAATGGACTCGTTGAATCTCCTTGCTGTCCGAGGGAATCTCAAGAGTCTTCTCCAACACCAGGTTCAAAAGCATCAATTCTTCAGTGCTCAGTTTCCTTCACAGTCCAAATCTCACATCCATACATGACTACTGGAAAAACCATAGACTTGACTAGATGGACCTTTGTTGGCAAAGTAATGTCTCTGCTTTTCAATATACTATTTAGGTTGGTCATAACTTTCCTTCCAATGAGTAAGCACCTTTTAATTTCATGGCTGTAATCACCATCTGCAGTGATTTGGGAGCCTAAAAAATAAAGTCAGCCACTGTTTCCACTGTTTCCCCATTTATTTACTATGAAGTGATGGAACCAGATGCCATGATCTTAGTTTTCTTAATGTTGAGCTTTAGGCTAACATTTTCACTCTCCTCTTTCACTTTCATCAAGAGGCTTTTTAGTTCCTCTTTACTGTCTGCCATAAGGCTGGTGTCATCTGCATATCTGATGTAATTCATATTTCTCTCGGCAATCTTGATTCCAGCTTGTGCTTCTTCCAGCCCAGCATTTCTCATGATGTACTCTACATAGCAGTTAAATAAGCAGGGTGACAATATACACCCTTGACATACTCCTTTTCCTGTTTGGAACCAGTCTGTTGTTCCATGTCCAATTCTAACTGTTGCTTCCTGACCTGCATACAGATTTCTCAAGAGGCAGGTCAGGTGGTCTGGTATTCCCATCTCTTTCAGAATTTTCCACAGTTTATTGTGATCCACACAGTCAAAGGCTTTGGCATAGTCAATAAAGCAGAAATAGATGGTTTTTTGGAACTCTCTTGCTTTTTCCATGATCTAGCACATGTTGGCAATTTGATCTCTGGTTCCTCTGCCTTTCCTAAAACCAGCTTGAACATCTGGAAATTCATGGTTCACATATTGCTGAAGCCTGGCTTGGAGAATTTTGAGCATTACTTTACTAGTGTGTGAGATGAGTGCACTTGTGTGGTAGTTTGAGCATTTTTTGGCATTGTCTTTCTTTGGGATTGTAATGAAAACTGGCCTTTTCCAGTCCTGTGGCCACTGCTGAGTTTTCCAAATTTGCTGGCATATTGAGTGCACCACTGTCACTGCATCATCTTTTAGGATCTGAAATAGCTCAACTAGAATTCCATCACTTCAAATAGCTTTGTTCATAATGATGCTTTCTAAAGCCCACTTGACTTCATACTCCAGGATGTCTGGCTCTAGGTGAGTGATCACACCATCATGATTATCTCAGTCATGGAGATATTTTTTGTACAATTCTTCTGTGTATTCTTGCCACCTCTTCTGCTTCTGTTAGGTCCATACGATTTCTGTCTTTTATGGAGTCCATCTTTGCATGAAATGTTCCCTTGGTATCTCTGCTGCTGCTGCTGCTGCTGCTAAGTCGCTTCAGTCGTGTCCGACTCTGTGCGACCCCAGAGACAGCAGCCCACCAGGCTCCCCCATCCCTGGGATTCTCCAGGCAAGAACACTGGAGTGGGTTGCCATTTCCTTCTCCAATGCATGAAAGTGAAAAGTGAAAGTGAAGTCGCTCAGTAGTTTCCGACTCCTCACGACCCCATGGACTGAAGCCCACCAGGCTCCTCCGTCCATGGGATTTTCCAGGCAAGAATACTGGAGTGGGGTGCCATTGCCTTCTCCGTTGGTATCTCTACTTTTCTTGAAAAGATCTCTAATCTTTCCCATTCTGTTGTTTTCCTTTATTTCTTTGCATTGATCGCTGAGGAAGGCTTTCTTATCTCTCCTTGCTATTCTTTGGAACTCTGCATTCAGATGCTTATATCTTTCCTTTTTTCCTTTGCTTTTTGCTTCTCTTCTTTTCACAGCTAGTTGTAAGGCCTCCTCAGACAGCCATTTTGCTTTTTTGCATTTCTTTTTCTTGGGGATGGTCTTGATCCCTGTCTCCTGTAAAATGTCATGAACCTTCATCCATAGTGCATCAGGCACTCTGTCTATCAGATATAGTCTTTAAATCTATTTCTCACTTCCACTGTATAATCATAAGGGATTTGATTTAGGCCATACCTGAATGGTCAGCGGTTTTCCCTACTTTCTTCATTTTAAGTCTGAATTTGGTAATAAGGAGTTCATGATCTGAGCCACAGTCAGCTCCCAGTGTCGTTTTTGCTGACTCTATAGAGCTTCTTCATCTTTGGCTACAAAGAATGCAATCAATCTGATTTCAGTGTTGACCATCTGGTGATGTCCATGTGTAGAGTCTTCTCTTGTGTTGTTGGAAAAGGGTGTTTGCTATGACCAATGCATTCTCTTGGCAAAACTCTATTAGCCTTAGCTCTGCTTCATTCCGGATCCCAAGGCCAAATTTTCCTGTTACTCCAGGTGTTTCTTGACTTCCTACTTTTGCATTCCAGTCCCCTATAATGAAAAGGACATCTTTTTTGGGTGTTAGTTCTAAAAGATCTTGTGGGTCTGCATAGAAATGTTCAACTTCAGCTTCTTCAGCATTACTGGTTGGGGCATAGACTTGAATTACCTTGATATTGAATGGTTTGCCTTGGAAATGAACAGAGATCATTCTGTCATTTTTGAGATTTCATCCAAGTACTGCATTTTGGACTCTTTTGTTGACCATGATGGCTACTCCTTTTCTCCTAAGGGATTCCTGCCCACAGTAGTAGATATAATGGTCATCTGAGTTAAAATCACCCATTCCAGTCCATTTTCGTTTTCTGATTCCTAGAATGTTGATGTTCACTCTTGCCATCTCCTATTTGACCACTTCCAATTTGCCTTGATCTATGGACCTGACAGTCCAGGTTCCTATGCAATATTGCTCTTTATAGCATCAGACCTTGTTTCTATAACCAGTCACATCCACAACTGGGTATTGTTCTTGTTTTGGCTCCATCCCTTCATTCTTTCTGGAGTTATTTCTCCACTGACCTCCAGTAGCATATTGGGCACCTACCGACCTGTGGAGTTCCTCTTTCAGTATCCTATCATTTTGCCTTTTCATACTGTTCATGGGATTCTCGAGGCAAGAATACTGAAGTGGTTTGCCATTCCCTTCTCCAGTGGACCACATTCTGTCAGACCTCTCCACCATGATCCGTCCATCTTGGGTGGCCCCACACTGCATGGCTTAGTTTCATTGTGTTAGACAAGGCTGTGGTCCATCTGATCAGATTGGCTAGTTTTCTGTGAGTATGGTTTCAGTGTGTCTGCCCTCTGATGCCCTCTCACAACAGTTACCATCTTACTTGGGTTTCTCTTACCTTTGATGTGGGGTATCTCTTCACAGCTGCTCCAGCAAAACGCAGTCACTGCTCCTTACCTTTGACAAGGGATATCTTCTCATGGCCGCCCTTCTTGACCTTGAATGTGGAGTAGCTCCTTTCAGCCCACCTGAGTCTAAGGATTGATAAAGATTAACCCTTAGACTTCACCCTGTTATCTCACTATCAACGAATCAGAGAATTGTATATGAGAGGATCACATATCTTGGGACTCCCTTTCCTCACTCACCTAATCTCTAAGAACACTTTGCTGAAACCCACTGGAGAATTTGAGTTTTGGGGAATTCAAGTTTTTCGGTTGGACTCCTTGCTTGGTGCCTTATAATAAGTGCTGCACTTTCCTTCAAAACAACCTACTGTTAGTAGATTGGTTTTACTTCGTCTGGGAGAGAGGACATAGGTTTTGGTTTATTAAAAAAAAAAAAAACAAAACAAACAAAAAAAACGGATTAGCAGTCCCCATCTCACAGCATTACTATGTGCATGGAATAGAATTCAAAATATGAAAGGTTGTTTTTTTGTGTGAACTGTTAAATTTTGTATTGTATATAGAAATTCTATTTTTCATATAAAACTACATTTTCAAAAACTCCTGGAATTAGGTCATAATTCATTGGATAAATAGTAGCCTCTTCCCTTCTTTTTCTCAAATAAACAAACAAAAAGATCAGCAAATTTTCGCAGTGTGACCTTAGGTCAGAAGAGCAATTTATGTTCATATATTTTAATTTCTCAAATTCTTTAATTTCTTTAATTTAATTCTTTAATTTCTCAAATTTCTCAAATTCTTCATTTACCAATTAGTTTCATATAACTCATGTATACCAAAAGCATAATTATCAGACATGTTTTGAGAGTCATTCTTGTTTCAAAAAAAAAGAATTAAACATACTGATATATTGTAAAATATCAGGCCACTTTCAAATCATTGATAAAAATGTTTTATGTTACTATGTAGTAATTAATTTGTTTGGTTACAAAGCCTAACAGCAGAAACAGTAAATAACAGCTTATCTAAGAATAGTCTCGGCATTACAAATAAAAGTTGTAAAACAAATGCAAATATAATGGATTCTGGGTGTCTGAATATCAGAATGAAGCCACATTGCAAACGATTTAAAATTATATAAATGCCTCATGTTGTTATTATAAAGATTTCTTTGGTGGTTCAGTGGCTAAGACCCCATCTCCCAATTCAGGAGGCCAGATTCAGTCCCTGGTCAAGGAACTAAATCCCACATGCCTCAACTGAAAGATCCTACAGGTCACAATGAAGCTCAAAGAGCCTAGTTTTAGTGCTGCAACTAAAACCTGGTGCAGCCCAATAAATAAATAAATAAAAATTTTTTTTTTAAGCATCTTCTTGGATTCGCTAGGGCAAATGAAATCAGAATGCTTGGTGATGGGTCCGAAAATATATATCTTTTAGTCTAACTTTAACAAAATCCCCAAATAATTCTCAAACCCATGATATTTGAACAACTCTATATGCTTTCAAAACAGGATACAGTCTGTGTTCTCAGCCCCTAAAACATACACAATAGGTAAACTCAATAAATATGTTAAACAAAATAAATAATGTATGTCAACAAATCCTTTCCTTTACAAATCAATAATAAATAAAAGTGTTAGGTAGGTAGAATAGGGAAAAGGAGTCCAAAATGGCGGTGGCTAAAAGACTAGGAAGGTCCAAGGACTGGAGTGAGGCCTTCGGGTAGAACAGCACTCCTGACTAAACCCAATTTGCATAGGGCAAGCCCAGAGGGAAGAAAAACAACATATAAAAAGAAGAGTCAAAGGACTCTCTCTCTCTCTCTCTTTCTCTCTCTTTCTCTCTCTCTCTCTCTCTCTCTCTCTCTCTCTCTCTCTCCCTCTCTCTCTCTCCCTTACGCATGCATATGCTTTTTCTCTCTCTCTCTCCCCAACCCACCCCCACCCTCACCCTCACCGGCGCATTCCTCCACTCTCTCTCTTCTTCAAGGATGAATTCTCCTTCTATCTTTTAAATAACATAGAGCTGTAACAGTGATTTTTCTAAAAGCTATGACACGGTTTGCTCAAGACCCGAGAGCTGTGACGTGCCAAGGGCTTTAGTGTCTACCACCCCAAATCATTGTTGTGACCAGACAAAGAACCGAAGAGCATACACTCACCTGACATGTATTAAAAGCAAATATATTTGCCATAATAGATGCCCCCCATATGCATATATGTTAAATCAAACCAGCTTTCTTGGCTTCTTTCTGCTCTCATTTTGCTTTACCTATTCCACCACCAGGTCAATCACTCCTGCACACTGCTCTAGGATTGATGAAATACAAAGGTGAAAGACTTTGGTATTATTTAAATATAAATAACTGCTTTGCAAAACAAACAGAAATCTCCTGTGAGGATCATATATGTCTAAAACACCAAACTTATTATTTTTAGAATTAAACACAGACAGGGAAAATATAAATATTCTCATTTTTAAAATTACAATTTTCACTGTCAACTTTCTGAAACAACTGTGTCTTTTATTTCATTTTCTTTTAATTTTTGCAATAATTTCCAAAGTTGTCTTTGCATATACAAGTAAAGGGTATCCCAGGTGGTACTAGTGGTAAAGAACACACCTGCCAACGCAAGAAGCCCAAGAGACCCATGTTCAGTCCCTGGGTTGCGAAGATCCCCTGGAGGAGGGCATGGCAACCCACTCCAGTATTATTGCCTGGAGAATCCCATGGACAAAGGAGCCTGGTGGTCTATAGTCCATAAGGTCCCAAAGAGTTGGACAGGACTGAAGTAACTTAGCATACACATACAACTACGAGTCCCAGTACAAAATATCACATGACCCTGGGTGGTATCTTTAGGCATCTATGACAAAAGAATACTCTCCTTTCCCACAATATTGGATATTTATGTTTGTTTTTTTTAAATATATGAATGTTTATTACTTTAAACTGAAATGATCATTAGAGAAGGCCTTACATCTATGGTTATCTGTAACTTTCCCTAAAAGTGATTGGGTTAATCACATGTTAGTTGTTGTTTGAAGACAAGATATATAAATTTGAAATGCCAACCTTGGAGAAGCTGTTTCCTTAGATGAGTTTGAATACCAAAGACGATTCTGCTTGTGCCTAGATGGTATGGATTACTGATGATCTCTGCCCTATCATCAGTAATGGGCATGAAGACCAAAACCAGGGCATGAAGATTTTCCTTTTTTGGACTGTAGGTATAAAACAGTTGTCTTAGACTATTCAAGCTGCTATAAATAACAAAAGACCATAGTCTGAGGTGTTGGGGGTGGTGCTTAAAAATAACAGCAATTTATCATTTATTTCTCACAGTTCCAGAGGCTAGAAAGTTCAAGATCAAGGCCCCTGCAGATTGTGTCTGGTGAGACCTCCTTCCTAGTTCAGGGGTGGCTGTCTTCTCTCTGTCTTCACATGGCAGAAGGGGTGGAGGAGATCTCTGATGTCCCTTTACAAGGGCAACTCATCCTATTCCTAAGGGCTCTATACTTATGACCTAATCACTTTCCAAAGGCCCCATCTCCAAATACTTTCATAGTAAGAAATAAGCTTCAACACATGCATTTTGGATGGGCACATTCAGTCTACAGCTGCGAGTTGTTTAAACCAGATTATTCTCTGGCAAGTTCCTATTAAACTGCTGTTAGTGGCTATCACCTGCTATTTATAAGTTCTTGACTTAAGCTGTGAAATATAATGGTAAAGAGCTGCTCCCCTTGAGGCCAGATTTGATAGTAAGAGCAGCAAATAATGTTCAGGGAAATTAGCCAAGGGAGAAGGGACTCATGGCTAAATTGAGTCTCCCCATTTCCAACAGAAACTTCAGAACTTTACTTTAGAAAGACAGCAGTCTTGTAATTTTTCTCCCTCAAGATTTAGTATCTCCCCTTGCCTCTTCTCTTGTTCTGTTTCCTCATGTCTTGTTATTCTACACTGATTTGATTTAAGTTAGCTTGTTGGTTTTTTCTTAACTGTATATAAACAGAGGCTTCTGCAGTGGCTCGGTGGTAAAGAATCTGCCTGTAATGCAGGAGGCTCACAAGATGAAGTTTCTATCTCTGGATTGGGAAGATTCCCTGGAGGAAGAAATGGCAAACAAACAAAATGTCCCTGGGTAATCTTCAGCGGTGGGGAATACACAAGGCCAACATATCTGAACATAATTGGTACCATCTTACAGAGTCACCTGCTTTCCCTAACCTGTTCAATAACTTTTCTCATAAAACCTTCTGATGACTGTATTTATCATATCCAGAGCTGATTTGTTTAGGCTATATAGAATTTATAAATTAGAAACACACTAAATGGATTCTACTTTGGCACTTATTTTATTCACACAGAACACTATCTGTGTGAACCCCAGAATGAAACAGTCCTAAAAAAAATTGGTTTTGGCTGTGCCACGCGGCTTGTGGGAACTTAACTCTTCAACTAGGGATTGAACCCAGGCCCCTTGCAGTGGAAGCGCATTGTCCTAACCACTGGACCATTGCTGATGGACAGGAAAGCTTGGAGAGCTTCAGTCAATGGGCTGAAAAAGATCAGATACAACCGAGTGACTGAACTGAACTGAACCACTGGACCACCAGAGAATTCGCACAATAAAATTCTTGATAAATAGTTTGACTTTAATTTAGAAAGAATTATCATTGACTACCTGAAAAAGAAAATAGACTGTAATATTTTGAATTTTTGCTCAACTAGCTGAAAAACTGAGAGAGCCTCATCAGCTGTCCCAAACTCACTTTGATAAGAAACAAGATTTTCAAGGTTGTGGGGCTTTGGCCTTGTATGATGGAGATTAATTTTCTCTCCTAAGGATGCCTACAGAAATTGTGTGTCATTAAAGAAAACCTGGGTTTCCCTGGTGGCTCAGCAGTAAAGAATCTGCTTGCAATGTAGAAGACCTGGGTTTAATCCCTGGGTCGGGAAGATCCCTTGGAGGAGGGCATGGCAACCCACTCCAGTGCTCTTGCCTAGAGAATCCCATTGACAGAGGAGCCTGGCAGGCTGCAGTCCATGGGGTCACACAGAGTTGGACACGACTGGAGCTACTAAGCAGCAGCAACAACAAAGAAAGCCTAGCATTGATGATCATGAATAATTTCTCTAAAACTACAAATAATTAATAGCTTAATTTCCATTTTAGAATATAAGTTTGAAAAAGTGAATGAAAAATACCTATGAGGAGAAAAATACAAACAAAAACATTTGTCGGTTCACTGCTTAGAGTAGATAATCTGTTTGATAACCATAATTGTGTGATCACTCACCTAGAGCCAGACATCCTGGAATGCAAAGTCAAGTGAGCCTTAGGAAGCATCATTACTAACAAAGCTAATGGAAGTGATAAAATTCCAACTGAGCTATTTCAAATCCTAAAAGATGATGCTATGAAAGTGCTGCACTCAATATGCCAGCAAATTTGGAAAACTCAGCAATGGCCACAGTCCTGGAAAAGGTCAGTTTTCATCCCAATCCCAAAGAAAGGTAATACCAAAGGACATTTAAACTATCACACAATTGCACTCATCTCACATGCTAGCAATGGCACCCCACTCCAGCACTCTTGCCTGGAAAATCCCATGGATGGAGGAGCCTGGTAGGCTGCAGTCCATAGGGTCGTGAAGAGTCGGACACGACTGAGTGACTTCACTTTCACTTTTCACTTTCAAGCATTGGAGAAGGAAATTGCAACCCACTCCAGCGTTCTTGCCTGGAGAATCCCAGGGACAGGGGAGCCTGGTGGGCTGCCATCTGTGGGGTCGCACAGAGTTGGACATGACTGAAGAGACCTAGCAGCAGCACATGCTAGCAAAGTAATGCTCAAAATTCTCCAAGCCAGACTCCCACAGTGAATCGAGAACTTCCAGATGTTCACACTGGAGTTAGAAAAGGCAGAGGAACCAGATACCAAATTGCCAACATCCATTGGATCATAGAAAAAGCAAGAGAGTTCCAGAAATATATCTGCTTTTTCTTTATTGATTATACCAAAGCCTTTGACTGTGTGGATCACAATAAACTGGAAAACTTTTTAAGAGATGGGAATACCAGACCACCTGACCTGCTTCATGAGAAATCTGCTTGCAGCTCAAGAAGCAAAAGTTAGAACTGGACAAGGAACAACAGAGCTGGTTCCAAACTGGGAAAGGAATACATCAAGGCTGTGTATTGTCACCCTGCTTATTTAACTTATATGTGGAGTATATCATGTGAAGTGCTGAGTTGGATGAAGCACAAGCTGGAATCAAAATTCCCAGAAGAAATATCACTAACCTCAGATATGCAGATGACACCACCCTTATGGCAGAAAACAGGAACAGAAGAACCTTTTGATGAAAGTGAAAGAGGAGAATGAAAATGTTGACTTAAAGCTCAACATTCAGAAAACTAAGATCATGGCATCTGGTCTCATCACTTCATGGCAAATAGATGGGGAAACAATGGAAACAGCCCAAGATTTATTTTCCTGGGCTCCAAAATCACTGTGGATGGTGATTGCAGCCATGAAATAGAAAGGGGCTTGTTCCTTGCAAGAAAAGCCATGACCAACATAGACTGCATATTCAAAAGCAGAGACATTACTTTGCTGATAAAGACCTATCTAGTCCAACCTATGGTTTTTCCAGTAGTCATGTATGGATATGAGAGTTGGACCATAAAGAAAGCTGAATGCTGAAGAACTGATGCTTTTGAACTGTGGTGTTGGAGAAGATTCTTGAGAGCCCCTTGGACTGCAAGGAGATCAAAATAGTGAATCCTAAAGGAAATCATTCCTGAATATTCATTGGAAGGACTGATGCTGAAGCTGAAACTCCAATACTTTGGCCACCTGATGTGAGGAACTAACTCATTGGAAAAGACCCTGATGCTGGGAAAGACTGAAGGCAGAAGGAGAAGGGGATGACAGAGGATGAAATGGTTGAATGAATGACATCAGCGACTTAATGGACATGAGTTTGAGCAAGCTCCAGGAGTTGGTGATGGACAGGAAAGCCTGGCATTTTGCAGTCCATGAGGTCACAAAGAGACAGACACAACTGAATGACTGAGCTGAACTGAGATAATCTGCTAACAAATGCATTAAATGTGTCCACATGAGTAGTTAATGAGTAGCAAATTAGGAAAAATATCAAGATTTGGAAAGAGCTGTATTTGATGGAGAGATCAAAGAAGATGTGGAAATATTTCTTTTTTAGTGAAATTAATGATAATAACACTCAGGATAGCTATGAAAGAACATTCAATCATGTTAAAATTTAAACTGTGTCATTTGGGAAGATAGGAATTTAATAACAGAAAAGATGATCATCGTGAAATAAGGATACAGGAAGAGGAAAAAAATGAATAGAGATTGGCTTAAACTAAGGAAAAACTTGCTCATCAGAGAAGGGAATTTAATAAAATCGAGGTATCCTAAAGCAGATAAGTTTTATCATCTTAATTTTCTTCCAGAATCTCCTACATGTCCAATTGTTCACAGAGTTCATCTTAACTCTTGCTTTTGGGCAGTGCCTTGATCATTTTGCAACATTAAAATAATGATCTTTTATGCAGAGAAAAAAAATATCATCAATCACTATGTTATACTGATTTCCTTTCTAATTAGATCTTTAAAGAATGGAAGGAAAGCTATCATAATAAACATTCATATGAACTAACTAACATTCATATGAATAGGTCATGACAAAAATTTAATGAAGCACTATTTGAAATTTTAAATATACCACTATTCAAAATGCATGAATACTGTCTAATTGTTTAAAATTGAGGGTTTTTTAAAATTATTTAATATCAAATTTTAAAAATTATCACACTTGAAAGTATGTCCAGGATTCTTATATATAACAGATCCATGAATTTGACATGGAAATAGAGGTTTCAGTACTTACAATCTCAATGCTTTCTCCTTTCGGGTTACACAGACCCTTTGTACTGATCCTCATAGAAAGATATATTGTTGGGCTGCACCCCACAGGCCTACAAGATTTGCAGTTGCCCAGCTTTGAAACTGAAGAAAGAACCCAGAGACAACAGAGATATCAGTGGTTTAAAGGAGAGAGGATCCTACATGTCTGAATCAAGGACGTGGAGCCTGACAGGGCCAGACACCAAGGTAGCAGTCTTGGCTGGGGTGGAGGCAGAGGGTGAGGAGGGGATGAACTAACAGTTATTGGGGAATTGGTTGGTTTCAGGTGGACTCATTTGTTACCAGAGAAACCAGTAGAGAAACCAGTCGTACCCCTCAGCACTACTTTGATAAGAACAATCACTATTTCTGCCTTCTAAATAAGATCATCTATACCATTTTTCTAGATTCCACATACATGAGTTAATATATGATATTTGTTTTTCTCTTCCTGATTTACTTCACTCTGCATGACAGTCTCCAGGTGTATCCATGCCTCCCCAAATGACCCATTTTTTTAATGGCTGAATAATATTCTATTGTACATATGTACCTGTTGATAGACATTTAGGATGCCCTGACTGTTATATACAACACAGTGGAAACTAACACAACATTATACTCCAATAAAAATTAATAATAAAAAAGAACAATCAGTAGCTGGGGCTTGGAGCAAGTATGTACCAAGGTCAGTCACCTGTGTAACATATAGGTGAGTGGGCCCTGGTCAAATGGGGATGTACTGAGAGAAATAGAATAGCCATCTTGGGTGGCCTGACCATACATATCTGCAGTTTTTCCAAATAAATTCACATAGGTAAGATTTGTCTACAGGGATTCCCTGATGGCTCAGTGATAAAGAATCTTCCTGTCAATACTGGAGATGTAGGTTTAATCCCTAGGTCAGGAAGATCCCCTGGAGAAGGAAATGGCAACCCATTCCAGTATTCTTGCCTGGGAAATCCCTATGGACAGAGGAGCCCGGTGGACTACAGACCGTGGGGTCACAAAGGGTCTGACATGACTGAATACACACCTACAAGATTTGAACATAACTTTCCCTGAGCACTTTGTCTGGGAATCCAGCAACCCCATGCTCTATAATTATAAGACATTATGATAACTCCCTACCCTCTTTGCAACAATTCCACATGAAAATATTCTATGCCCTTTAAGTCATTATCTCAGACCTCTACTCTCTGTTCTCCAGTGATTTCTAGCTTTGTATAAACTTCTCTGAACCGGGTTGTACAGCTAACCACTCAGAAAACTTTGCATTTAAAAGGAGATTTGAAGATGATAGCCAGTCTCTCTCCATCCTATAACATGCTATAATTTTCTGCTTCTAAATCTAACCAGTCTGTTCTTGTCCACCTATAAATACAATGAAATATATGCCTCTCCTTAACCTGTCTTCCTGTTATTGACTTTGAGCATGATACTTTTATAACTCACCTTTCAAAATCTTATTTCTCTAAGAAAAGGTGATGAATGCTATTTGCAATGGAAAATACTATAAGTGTGAAATTTTCAGCTATATATTTTATAGTTTGATGACTCCAGAACGTAAATGTTTTTAAATAAAATTTAAAACTTATTCACTATTCTTACCTGAAATTCTTCCAAAACTTTATTATACATACTGAAAAAAGACCACTTCAAAGAAAGAAGACTGCTGAAAAATAGATATCCTTGCCTTGATATGATTAGCCAACTGTTCCCTTGTTGACTATTTGTGGGTACATTTTTTAAACCCTTAGAACTAAAGTTTCTCCATCAACAATATGATCACAGAAATCATTCTTTTCTTTTGGAGAAGTTAGCAGAATTACATTAATTTCTAAATGTAATGAACTATTTAAATGCAAAGCATTATAACAGACAAACAAAAAAGGGCCATTTGCCATGGGTAAATTTGTCAAAGCATATACAGAGATGAATATGCGTAAATCTCAAATGGCCAGCAGTAACTCCTGAGGAGTATAGAAGAGATTTTATCTGAAAGTGGATATGAAGGGAGAATTGACTTTTTAGAGCAGATTGTTTTCATCATTGTTCAACCCTAAGAAAAAAGATTTATAAGAAAGAATGCAGAGCACAGATTAATTAAAAGATTTCAAAGAAAACCATATGGATTAAAGGGCTTCAGACTTTAAAAAAGAACAAATGAATGATCTATAACATTCCGCAATAAAGCATTCTTTTGTGATGATTTGAAGTTGTTAATTAAATCTAGTTCAGGGTTCTCATAGTGAAATTTCAACTTCCTTTAAATGGTGGCTGCAAAAAGAAACCTAATTTGATGTGCATCCACAGCCGACACACAGATTTTCTGCTTTAGATTTATTTTCTAGGCCAACACGTACAATGCATTAGTTTTCAAAACCGCACCGCTCAGATTTACTCATGCATACACACGCAAAAATGCATTCATGCGTGCATATATTTTGTATATAATAGAGTATGATTGGATATTAGATTATTGCTTTTTTTCTGTTAATCTCCCTCCTGTGACTCAGAACCAGTTTTATACTGTTAGTAGTAATTTATAGTATGCAATGCCAGGTGGTTCAGCGGTTAAGAATCCACCTGCTACGCACGCGTCTCAGGAGATGCAGGTTCAATCCCTGAGTCAGAAAGTTTCGCTGGAAGAGGAACCCACACCAGTATTCTTGCCTGGAGAATCTCATGGACAGAGGAGCTTGGCGGACTACAATCTATAGGTCGCAAAGTCAGACACGACTGAAGCAACTTCACATGCATACAGTGATATGAAAGCCCTTGAAAAAGACCGCATAAAGCACCACACAAGTGTAAAGCAATATTTATAGTTGTTACTTAACCACTTTTATACCTTTTAGCTTACCACATGCTGATATAAAGGATGATCTGAAGAGACATTGGTAATTATATTAATCTTCCCTTGAATAATTATCATTTTACTAAGTAAAGTGGAATAAAATGCTGGACAGATGTTTTCAAATATTCAAGATGAGACAACAGTTAATTACGAAACTCCTACAAAACTGCAGAACAAATAAAGTTTTCGTGAAAATGTACAGAAATAATGTCAGTGCCTGAAATGTATATCTGAATATATTTGGCCTTTACCAAAATAAGAGGTGACTACTTTTGGGGAGATAGGCTAAATCTTTGTTATTTTTAAGAGAAATGATGTGACAAAAATTCCAAGACATTAGTCAAAGAGTTTCTCCTACTTCTTTATTTTCAACACTACCGTGTAGAGCATGTGAATAACATCAAACCGGCTTCATTCCACTATTCTTGAAACCTCTTTTTTTTTCCATAGGTCACAGAGGATTAGGCCACTCCTCCCCATCATCTGGGCCATTGGACAGTTCTAAGATTAAAAGGACAGATGCTCTTGGCAGTGGTAAGATCAGGCAATGTCTCCATTGCCCCAGGGAAAGCAAGCCTCATGAACAGCACACTTGCTATTATTTAATATTAACATTAAAAGAGTAAATTTGTATGCTTTCTGAACTGAGATTTTTTTTTACCAGGGTATTTAGCTCAGTTAGTAAAGAATACATCTGCAGTGCAGAAGACCCCAGTTCAATTCCTGGGTCAGGAATATCTGCTGGAGAAGGGATAGGCTACCCACTCCAGTATTCTTGGGTTTCCTGTGTGGCTCAACTGGTAAAGATCTGCCTGCAATGCTGGAGACCTGGGTTTGACCCCTGGGTTGGGAAGATCCCCTGGAGAATGGAAAGTCTACCCACTCCAGTATTCTGGCCTGGAGAATTCCATGGACTGTAGAGTTCATGGGGTCGCAAAGAGTACAACACGACTGAACAACTTCCACTTATTTTAGGTTTTACATGTTCCATTTCTCTGCAAATAAAAACTTCAATAAGACAGAAATCTTTGTGTAACTTAATAAAAATAGTTGTCATAAATGATTACTCCCAGTTTTTTGAAGGAAAAAATTATATAATGATTGATGAGTATAAAAGAGAATTTGACTATTTCTCATATTTAAGATATCCTTATGCATCAATTTCCTAGACTGCAATAACAAAGTACCACAAAATATGGGGCTTAAATGAAGTCCAAAATCAAAGTATCAGCCAGGCTGTTGTTTAGTCGCTCAGGCATGTCCATCTCTTTTGTGACCCCATGGACTATATAGCCCACCAGTCTCCTCTATCCGTGTACTTTTTACAACTCCATGGTTATAGCTCACCTGACTCCTCTATCCATGGGATTTCCCAGGCAAGAATCCTGGAGTGGGCTGCCATTTCCTTTTCCATGGAATCTTCGCAACACAGGGATCGAACATACTCACCTGCATTGACAGGCTGGTTCTTTACCACTGAGCCACCGGGAAAGCCTCCAGCCAGGCTGTACTCTCTCCAAAACCTCTCAGGGAGGATCTCTTCTTGTTTCTTCCAGTTTCTGAGTGCCTCTGACATTCTTTGGTTTGTGGCAGCATCAGTTCAGTTCAGTTCAGTCGCTCAGTCTTGTCTGACTCTTTGCGACCCCATGAATCGCAGCACACCAGGTCTCCTTATTCATCACCAACTCACAGAGTTTAGCCAACTCATGTCCATCAAGTCGGTGATGCCATCCAGCCATCTCATCCTCTGTCGTCCGCTTCTCCTCTTGCTCCCAACCCCTCCCAGCATCAGGGTCTTTTCCAATGAGTCACCTCTTAGCATAAGGTGGCCAAAGTATTGGAGTTTCAGTTTCAGCATCAGTCCTTCCAATGAACACCCAGGACTGATCTCCTTCAGAATGGACTGGTTGGATCTCCTTGCAGTCCAAGGAACTCTCAAGAGTCTTCTCCAACACCACAGTTCAAAAGCATCAATTCTTCAGTGCTCAGCTTTCTTCATAGTCCAACTCTCACATCCATACATGACCACTGGAAAAACCATAGCCTTGACTAGATGGACCTTTGCTGGCAAAGTAATGTCTCTGCTTTTCAATATGCTGTCTAGGTTGGTCATAACTTTCCTTCTAAGGAGTAAGCATCTTCTAATTTCATGGCTGCAGTCACTATCTGCAGTGATTTTGGAGCCCAGAAAAATAAAGTCAGTCACTGTTTCCACTGTTTCCCCATCTATTCCCCGTGAAGTGATGGGACTGGATGCCATGATCTTAGTTTTCTGAATGTTGAGCTTTAAGCCAACTTTTTCACTCTCCTCTTTCTTATATGTTACATAACTTATAAGAATCAAATGAGGATGTTTCCAGACCAGAAGAACTCTTTTTTGTGCAAGCAATGTACTTACGTGCATTATTAGAGACTTCATATACTGATATGAATCATTTCTTCCCATGTAGCAAGAAAGAACAGCAGAAGCTGCACTGGTGACACTGACCCCACCCTACTTTCCCTGTGCCTTGCACCCTTGAAATGATAGGAGACCACAAATCTAGGTTAGATCACCACTGTGTGTGTGTGTGTGTGTGTGTGTGTGTGTGTGTGTGTGTGTGTGGCTGATGTTGACAGTCCAATAATGTGTTATGTCACCAGCAAACAGAGCAGCAGATGGTGACAATCGTGATCACCCTTCATTTAAAATGTATGGCATAAGTGAAATGCAGATACTGTCAGAGATGGCTCTTATTAAGGCACACCAAACAAGCCAAAAAGTGCTCAGGTGTGTTTGACCTATTACAGCAGAGATGAATGGATCAATCCCCTTAGAATTCAATCTTCCTTTCAGGTCATCATCAGTATATTTCCTGTTCACAAAATTATAACTAGACCTATGATCAAGTAACAGAAAGTTGACCAAAGGGAAAAATAATTCCCTTTTCTGTGTTTACTGGAACTAAATGTTTTTAGCAGAGACTTAGAACTCTTCTAAGAGAAAATACCTAAACTATCAATATCAAAATAATATGAAACTTCCTTCAAGGAAAAAAAGTCACTACTTATTGTATATGTTACTACTCACTAACATGGATACACACCTAATAGGTAGCTTAACTCATAGCCCCAAATTTTACTGCCTCCTTAAAAAGGATTACTAAGAACGGCAACTTTTATAACTATGGCTGACACTAATACTATGTAAAGTTGATTGGGGCTAAGGCTCATCAGTCAGTCATGATAAATATAATGGGACGATTTATGAGCTAAAAACACATCCATATACATACGCATATTTTTAATTAGTTGGAGTCACGTTCAGTGAACTAAATCTATATCTAAAATCAAGAAATGATTTGAACAGAAAAATTATATCTGTCTTTAAAATTCTTAATTAATGTGAGAGACATCAAGAGATTCAATGATAGTAGAGTATGTTGGATGATTTTCAAAAGAAAACTAGATGAAACTGCTAATACAAGGCAAGTGATCCCTACTTACCAAAACTAGATTTGAAACTTGGTTCATCTAAGCAGGACCTCAAAAAGGTCATTCTAGTCACTTAAAAGCAAAACAGAAGATTGTTAGAGCAGAGGACTCAATACAGACTTCCTACTACAAGATATTAAGGAAAATATTTTTAAATATTTTAAGTAAAAAAGAAAGAAAGCTCACTCTCCTTGACCGGTAACAGTGATCTTAAAAAGACACATGAGACACATTAAAAGTCAAGATCAAGCTGACTAGCTTTTTTTTTTTTTTAACGAAAGGCCAGGCACATTTTAAAAATTGATTTCTGGCTATCCTGGCTCTTAGTTGTGGCACATGGCCTGTTCAATGCTGCCGCAGGCTTTCTCTACTTGGCGGTGAGCAGGGACTACTCTCTAGTTGCCACGTGCAGGCTTCTCATTGGAGTGGCTTCTCTGGTTGCAGAGTACAGACTTGAGGGCACATGGACGCAGTAGTTGTGGCCACAGGATTAGTTGCACACGACGTGTTGGATCTTAGTTCCTGGTCAAGCCATCTTCCCTGCATTGGCAAGTGGATTCTTAACCACTGGATGACCAGGGACATCCTGAGTTGCCTTACCTTTAAGAAAGGATCCAAGACAAGTCACACAACATGTACAATGACAGCTAGTGGAGGTCCAAATCACTCTGCATTTGGGGCACATGTATGCTAATTAGTGAAAAGGCTGAATGAATGGGCACCCCCTCAGCTCAGGGAGGTTGTCAACCCAGGAATCCCTTCCAGCCTCATATCTTTCTCATCATATAGCTTCTTTGGGCTGTCTAGTGCCATTCTCCAATGTGGCTGCATCTCACCCATTACTAGTTATTCAGTGCTTACAGAATCTTAGGAAGAATCTTGCTAACCCACAAGACAGGCCCTGAATTGGCATAGAGTATATTCTGCAATGTTTTCCACTGTTCATTTTGATCCTCTGAATGTTCCTTAAGTTGGTGTTGCAAGAGGCATTTCGCCAGAGGAAATGTCACAGATCCAATAGTAATTCTTTCTTTCTGGAGAAATATTTCACCATGATTTCCAATTGGATTAAATGAAGGAGAAAATTTTGAGACAATTAAAAACTTTTCAAATGAGCAACATTTGTACCAAATTGAAAAGCTGAAAGAAGTATGCTGAATACTGAAGACATATAAATCAAGGACATAAAAGACCAGCTGAAGACACTGGGCACCAGAGGAAAAGCCTATGTTTGTGTGTATGTTTACACATGAATATTTATTAAGTAGTAAATATTATGAATATGAAAATTTAAAATTTTAAGAAGCATGATTGCTAAATATAGATGCTTTCTTATATGTGAATTGGAATTTCTAAAAAAAAAATTACATAGGGGCTTCCCTGGCAGTCCAGTAGTTAAGACCTCACCTTCCAATGCAGGGAGTGCAGGTCAGGGAGTTAAGATGCCACATGCCTCCTGGCCAGATAACCAAAACCTAAAACAGAAGCAATATTGTAGCAAATCCAATGCAGGCTCTAAAAGAAAAGAATTACAAAGAGGAAGAAAAGGGAATAATTAAATAAATATTAATAATAGAAGAACACTTTCCTGATTAAGTCAGACACGACTGAGTGACTGAACTGAACTGAACTGAACTGAACTTCCTGATTTAAAGAAAGATTTGAGCAAATGCGTTTATTAGGCCAACTTCATAATAAAATATAAATCCCCAGACACATTTTAGTGAAACTTTTTGAATTTTAAAGATCTGGCGGGAGAGGACATAACAAAGTTATCATGGAAGAAGCACATTTGCCTCAAATAATGCTTTGGTCTTTAACATCACCAAAATCTGCTCCTGGATAAGACAAAGGAGTTAAACCAAGAGCAATAGAACCCTGCATCTATGACATTTTCTTGAGAGAAAATAAACCAGTGAATGGAAATACGATGGGACAACCTTTGGTGAAATCAAGCAGTGCTGATCAGTTCTGCTTCTGGTAGTAAACTTGTAATAAATGGCTGTGACTAAGGTCCTCCACCAGCTGTGACTACAACAAAACAGTTTTTATTCACACGGAGTCATGAAAACAGGAGGCTCTGCTTGAATCAAAGCAGCTGCTTAATGATATAAAAAGGTAAGAATTTTCTTTTTAATCTTTAGCATATTGACTTCATTTTCTTACATATAATAGCAAGTGAGATGAGAAATGTAGAAAATAGGTAGGTCAAAGATTAGACTAACCGTGATGGTTTGTTGAAGGCTGCATACTTTGACACCCTCCTCAAATTTGGGGTTCTGTTAGCAAAGAAGAAGGGAAGCAGAATTTTGGTTGTGCATCTAACCCTGTATGCCATAGACAGAGGCAGATGAGTAAGTGGTAGGCAGGGCTGAATCCATTCTCAGAGAACCATTGCCATGCATACCTTACCTGTTAACTTGACTCTTAAAGCCGATCACTTTCTCTGTAAGAACCAACTAAACCAACAAGCAAAACCGTTGCAATGAAAGGGATTCCAATGACATATTTTATCACAAATGCAAACTCTAAATAGGATTAATTTACCCTAAACCAGGCATGGTGGAGGATGGGAATCGGAAAGGAGACTTTTTTTTAACTTTTCTATTTCATAACATTAAATTTTTTTAAAAAAAATTGTCATTTAATGCCTGTGGTAAGAAGAATTCACATTATGACAATGTGAGTAAGCTAGGAAGAATTGAAATATATTATCACTATACTATTAGCATAATTGGTGAACCAGTTGGCAACACATTTTCCCACCTCTTTAGTTTTCAAATTTTTTTTTTTTCAGCTGTGCCCTTATTTTCCCAACCGGAGATCATAACTGGGCCTAGAGCAGTGAAAGTATGAAGCCCTAACCACTGGGACACCTAGGAATTCCCTATTTTTTCAAATTTTATCATTGAAAATATACAATTTTATAATGATGGGACTCTTTGGAAAGCAGGAAATAATATAACCTGAATTCAACAGAATTAAATAATGGAACAAATTTTATTGAGATGGTCAATCTATCAGAAAGGATACTTTAGTAAAACCAAGAAGTAGGAAGTTTTCTAATTGGTGAGCAGAAGACACTGAATTCAATTCCTCACTGAGCCTCTCATTACACATCACAATATTGCGCAGAAGAGAATGTAAATGTGACCAGGTCAGCTGACTCCAGAATCTGCCACTTACTTGCTAAGTGACAATCCAAGAGTGAATTAACTTCTCTATTTTTTGGTATCCTCTTCCATTTAAAGGGAATATTATTATTTCCTACCTTATAGAATACATATGCTGGAGAAGGCAATGGCACCCCACTCCAGTACTCTTGCCTGGAAAATCCCGTGGACGGAGGAGCCTGGTAGGACTGAGCGACTTCACTTTTCACTTTCATGCATTGGAGAAGGAAATGGCAACGCACTCCAGTTTTCTTGCCTGGAGAATCCCAGGGACGGGGGAGCCTGGTGGGCTGCTGTCTATCGGGTCGCACAGAGTCAGACACGACTGAAGTGACTTAGCAGCAGCAGAATACATATGCAGATTAAATGAGGTTACATCTGTAAAGTATAAGTATTTAGGGTATCTGTCACATATCTATATGTGTGTATAGTTATACAGACATAGATCTACATATATACCTAGTGGCTAAATAAGAGTTTATGAAATAAAGTAAATGTATGTCTTTGGAGACAGAAAGGAAAACAAAGACATCATTACAGGAAAAAAGGTATGAAGAGTTGAAAAAGGTTTCTTGAAAATATTTAGGGAGGAAATAATTATATCAATACAAAGAGATATTTTGTTAACATTTATCACATTCATAGCATTGAACCTGTGCAGAGCCAAAAATCAATGTTAATGTCTTTCTCTTTCCCACAAAATACTGTATTTTTGTTTCATTCAGGTTTTTGACATCAAGCATGCTTGAAGGTCAGAATATCAATATATCTGAATCATCACAATCTCCAAGAGAAAGATGTACAAGTATATTTGGAAGATATTTTTAAACATTTTTTCCTTCCTGAATGTGATGTAACGTATAATATTATTTAGGTCTTGGTGGTTCGGATGGTAAAGAATCTGCCTGCAATGTGGGAGACACAGGTTTGATCTCTTGATCAGGAAGATCCCCTGGGGAAGGGAATGGCTATCCACCCCAGTATATTTTCCTGGAGAATACCATGGCCAGAGGAGGCTGGCAGCTAACAGTCCATAGGATTTCACAGAGTCAGACACAACTGAGCGACTAACACTTTCACTTTTTTTCAATATTATCACAGCATTTAAAACTTTGGGAAGTTCTTATCTGCATATATATTTGGTGGTGGTTTATTCGCTAAGTAGTGTCTGACTCTTGCGAGCCCATAGACTGTAGCCCACCAGGCTCCTCTATCCACAAGATTTTCCAGGCAAGAATACTGGAGCGAGTTGCCATTTCTTTCTCCAGGGGATCTTCCTAAACCAGGGATTGAACCCTGGTCTTCTGCACTGAAGGCAGATGCTTTACCAAATGAAAGGGAATTCGTGTGTGTATGTGTGTATATATATATATATATATATATATATATATATGTATGTATGTATATATGTATATATATATATGTATATATTTAAACTTCTCAAATGGTTTATATATGTTACTACATAAGTAGTTGCTAAATAATAAGATATTACTTATGATGGCATGCGAATCAAGACTGACAGAAATAGACACATCGCAGGAGAAACCAAAAGAGCCATAGTTTCTCCAACAATAGAGATATTTTAGGTTACTAGTGGAAACTGTTTGCTCAATGAAAATTTACATTATGGGACTTCTTTTCTTTCTATCCCTTATTTTTTAAATTATTCTTAAAAACTGTAATAAATATTGTAACCTAGGCAGATTTTCTTTAAGTTTCATTCAAAGGCAAGACAGCAGAAAAGTTTTGAAAACCTACTATCCATAATTTTAAATTCAGATTTGACTGTGGGTTCCTACCAGGCAGATTTGCTGATTGAAACAAAACATGGATGGCCAATCAATATGGATGCAAATTTCAATAAAAATACTTTTCTGCTGGCAGGCAGTTACTTTACTACTTTCCTTGAAGAGATTATAGTGTCAGCATTCCAATGATGTCTTCCTTTATTTTGGCTTCTTTGTGAACAGATACTATTCTGTATTGTATTAGTCGTACATTGCTAGGGAATTCTTTGCCCTGAAAATCTCTGGCATCTTACTTTTTCAACATTCTATTCAGTCCCCTTTGTTTAGTTTTTTCATCCTTTCTACTGCTGTATTTACATGAAGAAAACATAAACACCATGCAACTTAGTAAATTGCCCTTGCTTTTCAGCCTCTTTTCTAGCTGTTGGATTCCCAGCCTTTCTTGAACCATCAGCTGACAGCTTGCAACTTTTCACAAAGCATAATTCATTCATGTGTACAGTCTTTGTTGCCCTACTGCTCCTTCCTTTTGTCAGTTCTTTTTTGAATCTGCGGAGTTGGCATTGCTTAGCTCTGATTCTGAATTAAACCTATCAGGGACTTGCTTACTTTGTGTTTCTTATTTTAAGCAAAACAGCAGCATAGATTTTATGAATCAAAGGATTAATGAGCCCTCTGTCATATTTTGCAAGAATGCCTCTGTGAATCACTTTTCTGACTTTAACTGGCACTGGGAAATTACTACCTGTAAATAGACTCTCAGAAATGTCAAACTAGAGGGTAGAATAAAGGAATGCCTGTATGGTCTTCACAACGTTCGGCTGGGCTGAGAGCTTTGTTAGACCACTGGGAGACATCTGGGCACTGGAGGTTAAGCAAGATGTTCAGGATGTGAAAAGGAGTATGAAAGAGCTGGAGAATAGAATTTTCTTTCAAATGAGCAGAAGTTATGAGCTTTGGAAATTATTGCTGAGCTAAATGGAAACCAAAAGAATAAATACAAGGTCTCAGATAACATTATGAATCTATTGGTGAACATTTAAATTATTTTCTTTGGAAGTGGAAAATATAATGGCTTTCCATTTGAGAATTTAAAGAGGAACTCTCTATAAAAATATTTAGGCAAACTCTTGACACCTAGTTGAAATGACTTTTTCTTTAACTAAAGCAACTTTCCATTTTGGTTCATGTTGTGATAAGTCTTCTATTAAGGAGGATGAAGATCAAGATGAGGTTGATATGAAACATCACTGAGTCTTAATGTCCCTTGCATCATGCTAAACACATTGAGCTGTAATCTGTTAATACAAGGAAAGAGTTACTTTTATAGATAATTAGTATTTTTATTTTAAAGAGAAACATATTAGTGAGGATTCTACTAAGGAATAAGAACCACTGAATAAATAAATTCATTTGGGGGATTAGAGTCTCCCCAGTTATGAAAAAAAACACCAAAGGAAAGATCAGGAAAGGTATGGCTGGAGGATGAGAGAAAAGTCACTAACAAAGAATCACAGACAAGAGTTGGTGAAATGTATGGAAAACTGTTTGCAGAAGAAAATGCAACCCATTCCAGAATTCTTGCCTGGAGAATTCCATGAACAGAGGGGCCTGGTGGTCTACGGTCCACAGGGTCGCAGTGTCGGACACATCTGAGTAACTAACACACACATAGAAGACTGTTGCCTCTGCATTTGGAAGTGGACAGACAATAGATCAGCAGGGTTGCACCTAAAATGAAAATAATTGAATAAGAACCCATGAGGACAAACCAAAATCCACGGGGATTAAACTAAAACCTGTATTTTCATTCATTCCTTCCTTATCGTCTCTAATGCAACACATAGCTTTGAATGACCTGCAGAAGAAGCTGGGGCCCTTCACCTTGGCACTGCATAGGAGCCTGGCTGACAACTTAAACCAGAGGGAGTTCTGTGCTGGCTGCCCATGCTGAGATGAGCTAGCCAGTCAGCAGCAATGTGAGACCCACAGTAATGCCTGGATCCTTTGCACCAATCTCCTACTAATAGCTTACTAGCTGCTTTTTCATACCCATCTTCCAAATCTCATTCATTTATTTGGTGGCCACCCTAGCCTATGTCGACTTCAAAAATGTAAAATGTGACAGTTTTGAGTTAAGTTTTATTTGGAGCAAATGAAAACAATAGACAGAGAGGCAGCATTTCAGATAGCTCTGAGAAACTGCTCCAAAGAGGTAGGAGGAAGGTCAGTATTTATGTGACTTTAGTGAAGGGAGAGTACACACAATCAAGCACGTATTCTTTGCAGAAGGTTTCTGCTAATCTCATGAGGTTACTGCTAATCATGAGGCTCAGATGTCACCTTAAAGGAATTTAGTGCTTTTCTAGATATGAGGAGATGCAAGAGCTGATGAGATGATAAATCAGCTCCTAGAAATATCTGACTACTTGAAGACTTGTCCTACCAGTTTTTCCCAGATCACAGAGTGCCTTATTTCTGCTCTCCACTCTGAACTCTTCTCATGGAGTGTTGAAGGTTAGCGGGTATTGAAGGCCAGCAGGTGCAGCAACACATGATTTAATCCTTGGAAAAATAGACAACAATTACCAATTTGTAGTTGACACCCAGAACCATACAGAGAAGGACACTTGAAACATCATGCTAATTTACATAAATGGACACATGTAAAACCATTGAATTTGCTCTTTAAACCTAGATTACTTGAATTTCCTGTATTTGGTGTTTACTGGCTCTAGTACCTCAGGCTATTCAAATGTTCAGTGTCTCAGTTTCCATATCCGTCAAGTGGGAATAACAGTAAAACCTTACCCATAGTGTTATTATAAGAAGCAAATAAGTAAATACATGTAAAGTTCCTAGAATGACACATAGCCTAGAAAATGACCATTAAATATAAGTAATTACATATTATTTTATTTAATCTCTTTTTACTATATTTTCAAAATAGTCTCCTGAAATGGTGTCTTGAGATCTGTTCTTAAATAGCATGCTTCTTCTCTAGTTAGAGCATGCTGTAATTTTTAAAAACCATAATAAGACAAAATATCAAGACTCCAAGGGTTTTATTCTCTATTTATTGTCTATTAGGGGTAATACGTTGCTTTCAGCCCTCTGCTTGAAGGCAGAAACACCAGAAGTGTAAGAAGACTTTTGCTCCAAGCTGGCATTATAATTTTCAGTGGACATAGCCAAAGGGATGTGTCAATGACAATTTTTCTTAGGGCAGTGAAGGTTGAACTTAAAACAGATGATGAAATCTACTTACAATCTCCCTGAGACTTAATCCGTTATCATTCCAGGCAAAATTTGATATCAGAAAAATGCTACTCAGACCTTAAACAAAGGAGCAAACTATTCCATAATAGAGAAAGGATAAATACATTCATTGGTATAGGAGAACTATCCCCAAACAAAAGGATGGAAATTGCACGTTATCTTTTATCTTTAATGAAAGTGGGTAGCTATCTTCCAAAAATATGCTGACCTCTGGCATGTCTAAATTAAAACACTAGGTAGAATCTTATTAGAACTGTAAGAAAGGAAACATTGTTATCTGACCAGGCATAACAATATCTGGTATCAAAGGAGAACTTTTTTGAAGTTTTCCTTTAACAGATAATTATCATATCCATTGTATTGATAAGGAAACCAATGGTCAGGGAAATTAGGTAAAATCTACTTACATCTTTATAATTAGTAACAAGAGGCCAAGATCTGAACTCAAAGTCAGTGTTGTTTTATTTTTAATAAAGCAATGCCTTTGATTCACAATCAGCAGGGAACATTGAAAACTGTGGCCAAGGTCTTAGAACATAAAGTTACAGATTCTTCTATGCTAGACCAAGAGCTGATTTGAAATGTTTAATATATTGCATATTTTTATATCATTGCAGGTCACATTAATTCTTTATTAATGCTCTTTCTCAAAATTAGCATTTATTAATATTTATTTTCTCAATGTTTACAGTTATTAGTAGATAGTATTCCCTAGTAATACTCAGTGCTATATTAGTCCCAAGTCAGATATTTAAAATAACAGTTAAAAAAAGAATTTCTGAGTTTCTCCCTAAGCTTATTCTTTGAAAAGTCTGTACTTCCAGAACTTTTATATGCATATAAGTCATCTGAGCATCTTGTTAAAATAGAGATTCTTGGTAAATTATTCGGGTGAGATTCTGCATTTCTAACAAGCTTCCAGTTGATGTTCAGAGACTTAACTTTGAATGGTAAAGGTATAACCACTTCATGTCCTCTCTAGATAACTCATAGGAGAGAAAGAAAGCCCACACACCAGGAAACTCTTTGATTATATATTGCTGGGACAGACTGCAGTGAGGTCTCTAATGTCACTAAGCCCCAGGATCACATCTACATGGTGAATCCCACTAGGAGTATCTTCCCACTGCCCAAGCCTGGCCATGCTATTTATACTAAACAGAAAATCAGAAATCAAAAGCTTGTTTTACACAGCAGCAAGATCAAGCGTGCTTGTTATATGTTACACATCTTAATCCAGTATGGTGTCATAAAGAATAACAATATCACTAAATCAAATTGCTAATTGTTTGAGGAAGTATATGAGTTTTACTATGTGTAAGGTAGTAATGGTGATTGATCTGATTCTTACTACAACCCATGAATTTTTATTATGCCTCTTAAATGTTGAAGATTTTTTAAAGCACATAGAAATAGCAAATTCAGTTGAGTTTTTATTCTCTCCAACTACAAAGTAACTTCCTGTTACCTAATAAAGAAATAATGAAAGGAAAGATTATGGCAAAGCTTGATCATAGAGTTAAGGGTTAAATGTTTGTGTTTCTCCCAAATTCCTCCAAATTCATATGTGTACCTCCAATATTCATATGTTGAAATCTCAGCTCCAAAAGGTGGGGGCTTTTGAGAGATGATTAGGTCATAAGGTAAAGCCCTCATCAATGGGTTAAATGATCTTAATAAAGGGGCCTCAGATTGCTCTCTTGTCTTTTCTGCCATGTGAAGATACAATGAGAAAATGCCCATCTGCAACCAGAAGGGAACCTTCACCATAATTTGATCATCTGACACCCTGATCTCAGACTTCATACTCAGTTCAGTTCAGTCATGTCTGACATTTTGCAGCCCCATGGACTGCAGCACAGCAAGCTTCCTTGACCATCACCATCTCCCGGAGCTTGCTCAAATTCATGCCCATCAAGTCGGTGATGCCATCCAACCATCTTATCTTCTGTCTTCCCCTTCTCCTCCTGCCTTCAACCTTTCCCAGCCTCAAAGTCTTTTCCAATGAGTCAGTTCTTTGCATTAGGTGGCCGAAGCATTGGAGCCTCAGTCCCTCCAATGAATATTCAGGACTGATTTCCTTTAGAATTGACTGGTTTGATCTCCTTGTTGTCCAGGAACCATCAAAAATAAATTTCTGTTGTTTATAAGTCACCCAGTCTATGGTATTCTGTTGTTAGCAGACTGAAAATAAAACAAATGGTGACTTTAGGAATGCTGCTTAAGGTTACTCTTACCATAGACTCAACAGTGTTATAGCTGGCCAACTTTGTCTCATCCAAAATATTCATTGTATAAATGCAGAAAGTGAAACTTGAATAATTCAGTTAAGTTGTTTAAGAAAAGGATTTTAAATTTTTAGCTCTTAGTCTGGTGTTTAGGGAAGAATGACTTTCTATTTGGATATACCTACCTCCACTATGGGCGCCAAAGAATTGATGCTTTTGAACTGTGGTGTTGGAGAGGACTCTTGAGAGTCCCTTGGAGATCCAACCAGTCCATCCTAAAGGAAATCAGTCCTGAATATTTATTGGAAGGACTGATGCTGAAGTGGAAACTCCAAAACTTGGGCCACCTGATGCAAAGAACTGATTCATTTGAAAAGACCCTGATGCTGGGAAAGATTGATGGTGGGAGGAGAAGGGGATGACAGAGGATGAGATGGTTGGATGGCATCACCAAATCAATGGACATGAGTTTGAGTAAACTCTGGGAGTTTGTCATGGACAAGGAGGCCTGGTGTGCAGCAGTCCATAGTTGTTGCAAAGAGTCGGACATGACTGAGTGAACTGAATGACTGACTGACCCCACTATTATTATTAGATCAATCAGGACAGGCCGAGCTATGCTGCATTAGAAAATGATTCTCAGGTCTCAGTGGCACACAACAACATCCCTTTCTTACCCATATTGCGTGCCCACAATTGGCCAACTGTGACTCTGCTTCATGTTATCTTCATTTTGTGGCCCAGGTTGATAAAGCAGTCCTGTGTGAGAGATTGCTTTTCTCATTGCAAAGGGAAAATAATGATTTTTTCCACTCACATTTCATTAGTCCAAAACAACCATAAAATGACTGCATGCATTTTCTATTTGCAGAGAGGAACATAGCAAGGGCCATGGTCACCCTTGATGTCAATGGAGTAGAGAAGAGTATTTTCCTATTAAGTTAGTGTAAAGACTTCCCCTGGTAGCTCAGACAGTAAAGAATGCACCTGCAATGTGGGAGACCTGGGTTCGATCCATGGGTCAGGAAGATTCCCTGGAGGAGGAAATGTCAATCCATTCCAGTATTCTTGCCTGGGAAATCCCACAGACAGAGAAACCTGGTGGGCCATAGTCCATGGGGTCAGAAAGAGTCAGAAATGACTGAGCGACTACTCTCAATACTTTCAGAGTAGAATAAATAGTATTTTTAAATGACACAGTTTTCTACAATTACAAATAGTGTCAATTCTGTTGCTTTGGCATAGATCTAGTGCTTATAGTATATACTCAATAAACAGCCCATAATTAGTCCATTTTCTTCCCGTGGTGGTTCCAATTTCAATGATGTTTGCTAGCAGAGATTGGTCAGGTTTATTCTGAAGAACTGAAATGAGAGTATCCTCTTTTGTGAACTAAAAATATAGCTTACATATATATGTGTGTATATATATATACATATATATATATTATAATTATAGAAGCAGTTTTGTTTGCTTGGTATCAGCAAAAGGCAACATCTACGGGAACCTCCAAGCACAAGAAGGTTGACTCAAGCTTAAGGTTATAGCCCAGACGTCTGATGTATACATGTGGATAATTCACTCTCACAAAGACGTGACCGCTGTTATTTCTACTTATGTGCCTATAACGTCATCAAGAGTCTAACCCACTGGCTACAAAATGACACCCTCATTCCAGCTGGCCACTGCAGATAAAAATGAGAAGATGCAAGAAAGACCACAGGGCACTTCTCAGAAGAAGGACAACTCCCTCATGCCTAATCCACAGAAGCAGGGTACCCCTTAGACTCTTTTGGATATTGTCTGCCAGTTAGTACCAAATATTAACGTTGATGGATGAAATGAAGCCAGAGGGGAGGGTGTGTTTGGGAAAGATGGAGAGAAGGTATCATTTCTTCTGCGTTCATTGGTTTTGACTGAGAGAACAAATGAATAACACATTTAGTTGCCATTTCTCTGAAGAAAGAGACCAGGATACAATGACTGTTTTTCTTAAATCACTAGGCAAGTTCAGTTTCTTCCAACAGCTCTGCAAAGGGAAGATCAGCTCTTCAATTTCTTCTAATGGATTACTTGTGAAATAAATAAAGCATTTTTAGCAGTTGTACTTTAATACGCTTATGTGTGTGTGAATATATGTCTGCTCTTGCAGGAAAATGTATGGATTCTGAGTATGTGTGTGTACGTGTGCACGCTTATGCACAGGTGCATGTGTGTGCTGCTTATGTGCATGGCTGTCCATGTGAGTCTGTGTACATGTTCATGCTTATATGTATGTAGGCTACCAGTCTGACTGACCCTTTAAATCTGTTTATGATGATAACTTCTCATTATTTTTATAACATGATCCATTCACACTAAGCAACAATAGTTTCTGACAATCTATTTGAATCGTTGCACTGAATAGTTTATTTTCTAGATCAGAAACATCTAGATACAGACATATGAGAAGGCTGAGTCTGTTTTAACATAAGGTTGCTGAGTTCAAATTGCATTGTGAATATAGCAAAATTTGTTTGACACAGATGCTACTTAAGTAATCATTGAAGTAAAGTGCTTCAAATAAATGTTTGTTTGTTTGTTTGTTTGTTTTAAAGTAGTCTTCTGCTATTGAAAGGAAATGTGGTAGCTATTTCAACTGCATTGTGTGCTTTAATTGAACATTTTAATTACATAACCATGTTTGGGACTCTCTTCCCAAGTGGCGCTAGTGGTAAAGAACCCACATGTCAGTGCAGGAGACATAAGAGATATGAGTTTGATCCCTGAGTCAGGAAGATCCCCTAGAGAAGGGAATGACAATGCACTCCAGTATTCTTACCCGGAGAATCCCATGAATAGAGGAGCATGGCAGGCTACAGTCCATAGGGCTGCAAAGAGTCGAACACAACTGAGGCAATTCCGCATTTAGCACTGAAACATCTCTTCTTTTATTTCTTTTTTCTAAATGAAATATAGTTGACTTAAAATGTTGTGCCAGTCTCTGTTGTAAAGCAAAGTGACCAGGTTATACACATATGTACATTCTTTTATATAGTCTTTTCTATTATGGTTTATCTTGGGATACTGAGTATAGTTCCCTGTGCTTATGTTGCTGCTACTGCTGCTAAGTCACTTCAGTCATGTCCGACTCTGTGCGACCCCATAGACGGCAGCCCACCAGGCTCCCCTGTCCCTGGGATCCTCCAGGAAGGAACCCTGGAGTGGGCTGCCATTTCTGTCTCCAATGTATGAAAGTGAAAAGTGAAAAGTGAATGTGAAGTCGCTCAATTGTGTCCAACTCCCAGCGACCCCATTGACTGCAGCCTACCAGGCTCCTCTATCCTTGGGATTTTCCAGGCAAGAGTACTGGAGTGGGCTACTATTGCCTTCTCTGTGCTTTATGATAGGATCTTGTTATTTATCCATTCTGTATGTACCAGTTTGTATCTACCAACTCCAACTTTCAGTCCATCCCTCTTTATCTACTCTCCCCATTGGTAGCCACAAGTCTGTTCTGTATGTCTGTGAGTCTGTTTTTGTTTTGTAGATAGATTAATTTGTGCCATATTTCAGATTCCACATATAAATGATCTTATATGGTGTTTGTCTTTCCTTTCCTGACTTACTTAGTATGATAATTTGTAGCTGAATCCATGTTGATGCAATTGGCATGATTTCATTCTTTTTTATGGCTGAGTAGTACTCCATTGTATGTGTGTATTAATATACCACTTTTTTTTTTTTTATCCATTCATCTGTCAATGGACATTTAGGTTATTCCCATACTTTGGCTATTGTGAACAATACTCCTATGAACATAGGGGTGCATGCATTTTTTTAAATTATAGTTTTGTCCAGGTATATTTCCAGGAATGTGACTGCTAGATTACATGGCAATTCTATTTATAGTTTTCTAAGGGACCTCCACTGGTTCCCATAATGGCTATATCAATTTATATTCCCACCAACAATGTAGGAGGATACCCTTTTCTCCAAACCCTCTCCAGAATTTGTTATTTGTAGACTTTTTGAGGATGGCCATTCTGACTAGTGTGAGCTGGTAATTCATTGTCATCTTGATCTGCATTTCTCTAATAATGAGTGAGGTTGAGCATCTTTCCATGTGTCTACTAACCATCCGAAGCAATGTCTCTATTCTTTATCTTTAGAGACCTCAGGTGGGCTGTCATTGCACCTGCTTACTTGCTCTGGCATAAATTTATATACAAGGGAGACAATAGTAGGATTATGTAAAGTGCAAGAATGCTTCATTTTTGCCTTCTTATCTTCACAAAGTAGAGACTTTCTGATTGAATTTTTAATAACATATTTTTGGTGAAAAGGGGTAAAAAAAAAATTAAAGCAGAATGGACAAATAAATGGTGATTAAACATGTCCAAAATCTTGAAACTATTTTTTGAGCCATTTTATGTAAATTTGGCATAAATATTACAATCAATGTGACTTTTTGATTACAGTTAATTCTATATCCACTCACTTCAAGCTGCTATATCACACAAAAACATTAATCTTACAATTATCAAAATGTGAATTGATATGATCATTTTATCATTATCATCAAAGAGATAGAAAGTGGACTGGCCTGACAATTCAAATTAATCTAGTGTGAGCAGACTTTGCCTTCAGAATTAATGTCTTAAAACCTCATTAAGGCAACATAAAGATCATTGAAAATGTGTCTACAATAGACAAGTACATTAAAGGTATCAGCAGGATACAAATGTGTATATTCTTGAATGAATAAGCTTATTATATCCAATAGCAAGAGATAAAGAAAATCAAAAGCTCTGGGTATTTTACAGTAAAAAGTAAGAACACATTTTTAAAATGCTTTAGAGTATGCTGCAAAGAGCTTGTGACTTTATCAAAGAATTTCACATTGTGGCTAAATATTAGAACTCCACAAACTAAAGTATCATTCTCACTTTGTTAATAGTATAGATAAATCTATACTGTTAGGAATCAAACCAGGTCTCCTTCAATGCAGTTGGATTACTTCCCAAGAGAGTTATCAAGGAAGCCCATAGATAAATCAGAGGGACTCAATCACACATGTCCACTATTTAAAAGATATTTAGGATGATCAGCGGAGAAGACAATGACACCCCATTCCAGTACTCTTGCCTGGAAAATCCCCTGGACGGAGGAGCCTGGTAGGCTGCAGTCCATGGTGTCGCTAAGAGTCGGACCCGACTGAGCAACTTCACTTTCACTTTCCACTTTCATGCATTAGAGAAGGAAATGGCAACCCACTCCAGTGTTCTTGCCTGGAGAATCCCAGGGATGGCGGAGCCCGGTGGGTTGCCGTTTATGGGGTCGCACAGAGTTGGACACGACTGAAGAGACTCAGCAGCAGCAGCAGCAGGATGATCAGAGTTTTAATTTAGGATATCCTGGAAAATTAACAGTTAACAAGGAGTATAAATACTGTAAAATCATAAGAATTAGAAAAACTTTTAAAGAAACTAAGGAAAATAGATAAGATATTTTAATTAATATTCTAATGGCAGTGTATTAAGTTGAGAACAAATACATTCCTACACTTGAATAATTACTCATGGAAAAGAAAATGTTATCAAAATATCATAATTAGAGAATTTCTATTTTTAAATAAACAAAGAAACATTTTCTAAAGATGTTTTTAAAATCTTTTAAAAGTATATCATGGATTATATTGAAATTCCTCATAAAACTCACAGTAACAGTTTACTGTATAAGTGAGATAAAGAAGTAATAAGTTGATTAAATAACACAGATGTTTGTTTTCCTCTCTATATTAGTGCAGACACAAAGGACCAGGGCATGTGACTGGCTCTGCCATTCACAAGTATTAAGAGTTTCCAAGACCACTACTTTTCCTCATTTTCTAGCCTTCAGAAAAAAAGGAGAAAATTCTAGCAAGTCTCTATAAAGAGATGATCCAGAAGTTGCACATGTAACCTTCTCTCATACCCCACTCTCCTGAATTTAATCACATGGCCACATCTAAACTGAAAGGGCTGTTGCTTGTGGCTCACAGGGAAAACTCAGGGAGTTCCATGATTAAAAGGATGAAGAGAAAATGAAAACAGGGAAAGACTGATCTCCACTACATTTTTGTTTACATAATTTTTTTCTTATTTTAATGCAATCTCTCCAATGACATAATGTAAGAAATCTTAGTTAATATATAAATATATATCCTGCTTAATTCCTGATGCCTAACTAACTTTGCCAAACTCATGCCTCTATCATTGACTTTGCATCTTAAAATAGTGGCTTAAGATCAAAGCTACACTCCTGGTTACTGCAAGTTATTTTATTTTTAATGTGTATAATCCCCTCTTAGCAGTAGCGGCAAGAAACATTTATTAAACACACAATTCTGGATACATTACATTATTTAAGCAAAAACTGCATACCTGACCACTTTCATCTAGAAACTGACACTCAATAAAAAAGAAGTAAACAAAATTCATATAAAGAAGATATGCATTGATATTTACTGATATTCCCTGGTGGCTCAGAGGTAAAGAATCCGCCTACAATGCAGGAGATACGGGAGATCCCTGATTCGAGAAGATCCCCTGGAGGAGGATATGGCAACTCACTCCAGAATTCTTGCCTGGAGAATCCCATGGACAGAGGAGCTTGGTGGGCTACAGTCCATGGAGTTGCAAAGAGTCTGACACGCACGCATTACACTTACTTGGTAAAAATATTGCCAAAAGAATTTATCTGGGTGTCATCTAAAAAAGCATAGTCATAGAAAATGAAGTGCAGAATTTTACGTGGGAGGTTGAGATCTGGATCAAGGTGGAAAACTTTAGTTTTCTTAAGTAGATGATTTCTTAGTTGGATTTTTATTTTTTTAGTTAGGAAAGAAAAGAAAATGAGCTTTCTGGAACTGTTTTAATGACAGGACAGTGAAAACTGCTTTCGCAAGTTGATGTGGAAAACTTGTTCTATGGAAAAACTAATGCTTGATAGAAAACTTTAGTGATGATAGCAGGGCAATTAGATGAAAAGGAATTGAGAAAATTTGACAAGTAGGCTGATTCCCTTTCAATATCCAAAAATCTTTTGACCTCCAGGAACTGAGATGATTAAAGTAAAAAGAAACATGGTGAGATGATAAAACCAGCCTGAGCTACAGATGTGACCATCTCAACAATATAAAATCGTGGGGTTGTGAATTGGTTGGGATTCTGGGTACATAGGGGGTTTCTTTGAAAATGACCTAAACTAGCTGCTTGTAGGGAGGAACATGCTGATATTTTTTCAGAGCTCCCTACTAACCAACTAAAATGCTATAAAAAGTGTGGTAACCCCTACTAGGAAAAACCAATCTCTCCCAGCCTAGTATATTTTTCTTTCCTGAAACACAAGTCTATTTTTCATTGCTGTCATTAATAGAGTTCTCTTTCGAAACAGTTAAGCGTTATGCAGTTCAGCATGTCCTGGTGTAATACCTTTGATTTAAAAGTTTCATAATCCACTTTATAGACAAAAGTAGATTAGGGAGATAGGCTTGGTGTGAGTGACTTTCATATAGCAAGGTAAGAAGCTACATGCAGAGCAGGAACAAAGGATGAACTTCAATGCACAATTTGCATTAGCAAAGGGAAAGTAAATAGGGTTTCACTGTCCTCAGACAAGAGAAGGCTAAAAAAGAAACAGCAGTGAGAATGAAAGGTCAGTGGGAGAGATGAAGGAAAAGATCTTAAGAAAATGTTTGAAAAGACATTGTCTCACATGGATAATTTTTTGGTGAATCTCTGAAAGAAATTTGGGAAACAAAGACTTTTAACGTGAAGGGTCATAAATCATATACTTTCCTTTGGAAGGCATCATAAAAGTCATAAACTCAGGAAATTTTAGAAATAAGGCTGATTTTAAGGTCAATAACTGTTCTCCGGATAATAAAACTGAAGCTCAAAAAGAGGTTTAGTGGAATGCCCCAGGTGCATGGTAAGGGTCTATGGCTTTACATAAAGGTGAGCTTACTGTCTACAAGACTAGTGCATTTTCCATAACCTCATGCCCCCTTCTTTGAATGGAAAATACATTTTTTTAACAATTAAAGACTGCAGTTTTACAATTTAAACAGAATATTTCAGTATGTAAAAACTTAAAGGGATTTCTTTTTACTATCAGCCTAAAAGTAATAGAGGAACCCAACAACTGGTTGATGGGACTGTAAAATGATGTAAGAGGTTACTATAAATTGAAAGGAGTGTTATTCTCTTTATTTTCAGTTTTCATGGATGCACCTTTTGGTAAACTAATATTTAGCTGAAAACATGGTCCATAAGTGAACTTAGTGCTATTGTATCCTAGGAATTTTTCAGAGCCAAGAACTTTTGATATGATATATAAATTAATGTTTAGGTATAGTTTTAGTGAACAAAATTTGTATAGTCTTTAGGTCTGAAATTACAGTGGATAGACTTTTGAGTAAAGTCTGAAATGAAGCCTAACACATCCTTCTCTAGAATGTAATTAAATGAGTCATAAACTAGTTATAAGCTGAAACTCACCAATGGGAGGGAGGATGGGGTGGTGCAGAAACCAAGCAAACAAACTAACGACAACAGCAATAAACAAAGTTCTTGGCAAAAACTTTGTCCAGTAGCAAGAATATTATGAGGCTCAACCTGTCTCTCTTTTTCTATTAGTTACCTAATAAACCCTATCCTCCCCACAACCCTTTGGACTGTAGCACACCAGTCTCCTCTGTCCATAGGATTTCCCAAGCAAGAATCCTGGGTTGTCATTTCCCACTCCAGGAGATCTTTCTGACCCAGGGATCCTGAGTCTTGTGCATTGCGAGAGGATTCTTTGCCACTGACCATCAGGGAAGCTCCCAATATTGCTGACGAGAACTAAAAATAGTTTAATTTTTTAAAATATCTTGCAATCTGTAGAAAAGCAGGTCAAACTGGTAAACCAGGTAGTGGTAGTGATAAAGAACCTGCCTTCCAAAACAGGAGTGTAAGAGACGAGGGTTTGATCCCTGGGTCAGGAAGATCCCATGGAGAAGGAACTGGTAACCCAATCAAGTATTCTTGCCTGGAAAATTCCATGGACAGAGGAGCCTGGTGGGCTACATTCCATGGGGTTGCAAAGAGTCTGACACACTGAAGCAACTTGGCACCCAGCACAGTGATCCCTAGTGACTACTGACTGCTAGGGCATCTCAGTGTAGACAAGTAGAAACCACAGGGCCTTTAATCTCTCAGTGCTATTCACAAATTTGTAGGAAAGAGTATAAAGCACAGTTGTACCTCACACACATTCACAAACAAAATAAACCCCCACATTAGTACAGGGGGAACTTTGTTGTAGGTTGTTTGACAAAATTGCAGGAGAGAAAGAAATATGAATGGTCATAAATATGGACTAGATAGCTTCTATGAGTTTGTTCTCCATCCTCAAAACCTTCTCCCAACTCCTCAGTTTACAAAAAACAAAAAAGCATATTGTATGAATTCCTCAAAATGTAGCTCCTACAAAGGCATGGAGAATTCACCAACTCTATGGGAAAACTATGGGAAAGAGTCTAAGAAAATGAAGCAAACCAAATAAAAAGAAACAGCATGGCAGCCATGTGAATAAACCTCAGAAGGAAAGAAGGGAGAAGGGAAGAGACTAATTTATAAAACGTTGTCCAAAAATCTGACTCTAGAAGCAGTTTCAACCAAAGGAAAGTCTTCTACAGTTTTGTTGTTGTTATTCTGTTGCTAAATCATGTCCAGCTCTTTACAACCCATGGACTGCAGCATGCCAGGTTTCTCTGTCTTTTCACTATCTCCTGGGGTTTGCTCAAGTTCATGTTTATTGATTTGGTGATGCCATCTAACCATCTCAGCCTCTGCTGCCTTCTTCTCTTTTTGCCTTCAATCTTTCCCAGTATCAGAGTCATTTTCCAATGAGTCAGCTCTTGGCATCACGTGGGCAGAGTATTGGAGCTTCAGCTTTAGCAACAGGCTTTCCAATGAATATTCAAGGTTGATTTCCTTCAGGATTGACTGGTTTGATCTCCGTACAGTCCAAGGAACTCTCAAGAGTTTTCTTGAACACCACAACTCGAAAGCATAAATTTTTCAGTGCTCAGACTTCTACAGTACTACTTATTAAAAAATGTGTTAATAAGAAAATAAGTTCAAGATAGTAGTAAATCAACAATAAGGTAATAAAACATAGAAGTGGTAAAAGATAAAGATTATTTAAGAAAAGTGCAATGTGAATCAACAGCATTATACAAACTATCAATAAATTAGAAACAACAGAAGAGAAAGCATAGAATTCAACATCATACATAACTAAAATATATGAGAAAGTTACAGATATGGTAATAATTAGAAGAAATGTATAAATATACAGAAATTACTGAGATAATACAACCAAAATAATTGGGCTCCAGCCCCCAATAAGATATCCAGTAAATTGAACAACGGAAAAATTTTTTAAATTTTGATAAAAGAAGATTAATTTGTATTTATTTTTTAATTAAATTTATTTATTTTAATTGGAGGCTAATTACTTTACAATATTGTATTGGTTTTGCCATACATCAACTGGAATCCACCACATGTGTACATGTGTTCCCCATCCTGAACCCCCCTCCCACCTCCCTCCCCATACCATCCCTCTGGGTCAGAGACTTCAATCATATGCTTCCCCTTTCATTATATATATATGTTGTGCTTAGTTGCTCAGTAGTATTCAGCTCTTTGCAACCCCATGGACTGTAGCTGGTCAGGTTTCTCTGACCATGGGGATTCTCCAGGCAAGAATATTGTGATGGGTTGCCATGCCCTCCGCCAGGAGACCTTCCCAACCATCAGAGCCACCAGGGAAGCCCAAGAATACAGGATTAGGTAGCCTATCCTTTCTCCAAGGGAACTTCCTGACCCAGGAATCAAACTAGGGTCTCCTGCATTGTAGGCAGGTTCTTTACCAGCTGAATTACCTTGGAAGCCCATATGAAGTGAAAGTCGCTCAGTCGTGTCTGACTCTTTGTGACCCCATGGACTGTAGTCTACCACACTCTTCCGTCCATGGGATTTTCCAGGCAAGGGTACTGGAGTAGGTTGCCATTTCCTTCTCCAGAGGATCTTCCCGACCCAGGGATCAAACCCAGGTCTCGTGCATTGTAGGCAGATGCTTTACCATCTGAGCCACCAGGGAAGCCCATATATATATATAAACGTATATATAAACTCTCTCCAGTGTTCTTGCCTGAAAAATTCCATGGCCAGAGGTGCCTGGTGAGCTGTAGTTCTTGGGGTCACAAAGAATCAAACATGACTGTGTGCACATACACACATACACAGACATACATATATCGTGTGCACACTCAATCGTGTTTGACTCTTTACGGACTGCAGCCCAACAGGTTCCTCTGTCCATGGGATTTTTTCCAGGCAAGAATACTGAAGTGGGTTGTCATTTCTTCTTCCAGGGATCTTCCCAACCTAGGCATGGAACCCACATCTCCTGCATTGATAGGCAGATTTTTTAACACTGAGCCACCTGGGACGACCATACATATATTAGAATAATGCAAAAAAACTATTAATTCATGTGTCCCAATCATCTACTTTGGTCAAGTTAACATGGTTCATTAATTTATTTCAAAATTTTTAAGAGAATCAACACAATGCAAATACAGTTGAAGTCCCCTTGGTTGGTATTCCATTCCCACACTATCCAATCCCGTTCTTAGCTAGAAGTAATCATTATATTGAATTTTTAATTTATCATTCATAGGTAAACTTCCATTACATGTAACTCATCCCTAAACAAATTTGTTTTCTTTTTTTACTTTAAAAAAGTTTAACACTGCATATATTCTTCTGCAACTTCTTTCTTGTTTTTATTGAAATATATTTTGACATACAATGATATATTAGTTCCAGGTGTGCCACATTGTAGCTGACTTCTAGTTCACAGTCTCTAGTCTCATCTCATAAGATGCTTAATATGAGTTCAATCTTCTTATATTTGATAGGCTTGTTTTGTATTTGGTCTAGTATTTGATCTATCCTGGAGAATGTTCCACATCCCTTGAAAAGAATGTGTATTCAGCAACATTTGAAAGGACCTTCTATCTGTCTGTCTGTCTGTCTCTCTGTTCGTGGACATGGCTAGATCTTGGGGTTTAACTGGTTTCTTTATGTAAAATGTTTATTGATTATTTCCAAACTGTTACATAGAGTTCCGATTTGTACACTTGTAACATGCGTAATATTTTATCATGTAGAAAGTACAATTCATTTCCCTATTGATGGACACAGCTTTCTCTCTACTTTGTGAGGCTTAAGGTAGTTTCATGATGAATATTGTCATATTGTCTCATTATCTGCATGTGTTAGAGTTTCTCTAGGAGGTAATTACAAGATGAACTTGGGAGTCAAATTCTATGTGTATATTTAGTTTTGAAAAATACTACCAAATTGCTCTTCAATATGATTTTAATTTTCTTTCACAACTAATAGTTGCCACTGCTTAGCAATACTAAGGATGTTAAATGTTGCTAGTATATTTGAAGTCAATAATATTTCATTTTTTAATTTTAATTGGAATTCTATAATTATTATTGAAGTTGACCATCTACTAAAATTGACTGCCTATAGATGTTTGTGTTTTTGTGTTTTATTTCTTTAAAATTTGTTAGAAAAAAAATAAATAAATAAAAATAAAATTTGTTAGGATTTGTGCTTTTGTTAATTTCTTGGTGTTTGTCTTTTAAATGTTATTTAGAAGAAATTCTCTGTGAATTCTTGAAAATATTTTCTCAGTTGGGAACTATAAGGGTCCTCCCCACATGTGCTCTCATTCATCTCTGCAAACTAAAAGCAATTTTTCATGAATGTTCTATACACACACAAGGTGAGCTGAAAGTAGGAAAGTTAAAGCCCCAGAAACTACTGTCTGCCGGTGAGCAAGGCTATTTGGTTAATAAACATCTCTGCTTCCTTGCCCATTAATTGGGGTAATCCTGAGGACTTTTCTCTCTGTTTCACACAGTCCACAGCAGGATTATGTTCCTGAGCCTACGGTGGTTTCTGGCTTGATTATAGTTTTATTGCCTTGATTGTTCCCCACTTTTCACTTCCCAACTCTTCTCATGGACTTTGTTTGAATTACCTTCCAAATAAATTTGAGACACTCATACAAAATCTTAGCCTCAGTTCTGTTCTGCTGTAGTCAAATAAAAACATACACAGTAAAAAATGAAGAAAAAAAAAAAGGAGCAATGTACTTTGTGTTTTGTTTTTACTTTCATTGTATGTCTTCTGTTTAAAATCCAGTTTGTGTTATTATTGGCTAAATTTATCAATATTCTTCCTAGTTCACATTTTTAATAAAATGACAATTTCTGTAGTTTTTGGTTTATTTATCCACCTGGAATTTATTTTTCTTATGATGTGAGATAAAGATCTAATTTTATATCCCTAGAAGAATAACCTGATGACCCAGTATTATTTATGAAATAGCATTCTTCTTCACATGTTAGTGAGACTATCTTTTTGACATATGAAATTTCCATATATGAATCAAGTTGCTTATGAATTCCTTATTCTGTTCCACTGAAATATTTTTTCACTTTTGGCCCAATATCACTCACTCTTTATTATAACTGAGTAATGAGTTTTGTTATCTGAGATGCTAAGTTCTGGGCTTCTCTGGGAGCTTGGGGGACTTCCCTGTGGCTCAGATGGTAAAGAGTTTACCTGCAATGTGGGAGACCTGAGTTTGATCCCTGGGTAGGAAGATCCCATGGAGAAGGAAATGGCAACCCACTCCAGTATTCTTGCCAGGAAAATTCCATGGGTGGAGGAGCCTGTCAGGCTATAGTCCATAGGATCACAAAGAGTGGGACATGACTGAGTGACTTCACTTTCTTTCTTGTAGCTCAGCTGGTAAAGAATTCACATACAATGCAGGAGACTCCGGTTTGATTTCTGAGTTGGGAAGTTCCCCTGGAGAAAGGATAGGCTACCTACCCCAGTATTCTTGGGCTTCCCTGGTGGCTCAGATAGGAAAGAATACACCTACAATGCAGGAGACCTGCATTCAGTCCCTGAGTTTGGGAGACCCCCTGGAGGAGGGCATGGCTACCCACAGACATGGCTGAGCAACTAAGCGCAGCACAGCATGACAAGTTCCATTTTATTTTAGTAACTTTTTCAGTTTCAAGACGTATAATTTGTCCTTTTTCATATTAACCTTTCGTCTTCTTTCAGTCTGTCCTTCATATATCAACATCTTTTTAAAGAAAAGCTATTCCTCCACTTATTTGTCTGAACATAATAAGCATAGTCACTTAAAGCATATAATTTGAGGAAAAATTATAATATGAATGCTGATTTCATTTCTGAACATAAGTATATAATTGATGATTTTCAATCTTCTGTTTAACATATTATTGCCCTGTGTGGAGGATAGTGCATGAACTAATTTTGCTGTCTTTTTCTTCCCTTATATAAAGTCAAAAGAAAATTCTACTTGGTTTTCTGAAAGCAATTGCCAATGCAACAGCTATAATGAAGAAAACAGTCATTTATCTCCATCTTATTGATTCTCCAAATTCAAGGGGACCCTCTCACGTCTCCCATTGTATAGGAGCGTCTCACCTATCATTAGAATCATCTCCTAGAACATGATGAAGATGAAGCTCTCCCAACTCCATCCATGGTTTCTCTCATTTCACGTGTATTTTAAAGTGATTAAGAACACTTAGTATGAACTTAGTTAAATAAAAAATATAAATATATTCCATGACATACCTTTATTTATTTATATTCCAAGTTTTATTAGTAAGGCTTTCAGAAAGCAACATGTGGTTCTTTTTATTCAAGAGTAAAGGAGAAGAAACAAATAAGTTATTGCTTATTTGAGCCAATATAATACGCCACCCTTTCAACACATTAACCCTGGACCTAGTACTTCCTTGCCTCTGACTAGTTTTACTCGTGGGAACCAGAAACAAATTGGCTTACTTCAGAACAAGTTTGGTTTTATTTATTAATTTGAATTCTAAATTAATTGTTATTCAAAGTGTGGAAGGCCTCATGATGAAGTGTACTTTTATTACCAAAGGACAGTCTTGGTTTTCACATAACTATCATCATGAGTGTGGTTATCTCAACCTGTCCTGTCATTATTGTGGGGATATTTAAAATAGTAAAGTTCAAGGCAAGTGAGTAATGTCTTCCCCACCCAGAATACTTCCTTAAAAGAGAAAAAAATGCTTCATTCCTCCCACAGCAGTTACTCTTGTTCATTGATAACTACGTGAGGAATTTAAAATGTTGGCATGTGATGCCTTGTTTACGTGGACTTTCCTTTAGGTTAGATCAATACTCCCTTGCATTGCGAAACTTTAGATGGGTGACATAATGAAGATTGCCAAATTTGTGATTGCTTCATGTTTGACTGTTTGTGACTCCCATGGACTGAGGCCCACCAGGCTCCTCTGTCCATGGAATTCTCCAGGCAAGAATACTGGAGTGGATTGCCATTCCCTTCTCCAGGGAATTTTCTCCACCCAGGAGTTGAATCCAGGCCTCCTGAATTGCAGAAGGATTCTTTATCATCTGAGCCAACAGGGAAGCTCCCAATTATATATGTGTATATATATATATATATATATATATATATATACACACACACACATATTCTCTCAATATATATATTGAGAGAGAGAGAAAGAAAGTGGGAGAGAGGGAGGGTAGGAAGAGATATAAGTGTTAATATATATGTTAGGCTATTTATCTGTGCTTAAAAGTTATCTTTAGAATGTCTAAACCTACATAAAACAGGAAAAATGCCTTAATAATGACCTGAGTCAGAGGGTAGAAGGTTAATCTGTTAAGGACTTACTACAAATATCATGTGTGTGCCCGATGACTAATTTGGCTATCGTGAATTTCATATTTCTTCTACCAGTTCTCAAAATGATAAAGTTTCATTTTTGTTTACAACATGCAGTTAGTTTCATTCACATTGACACTGACCTGCTTAGGTGATTAACATTTATGGCTCTAAACACCTCTGTACTCACTAATATTTTATTAAAGATTAACTTCTTACAGATTAAAGCTAGTTAATGTATAGAGATGCAATGCTGCCAAATACTTATATACAGTCACTTATATACACTGACTAGTAAGACTAATGTAGATTTGTTGTTTGACAAAACTTCTTGGAAAACTAGAGAGTTTCTGCTCTTCAACTGCTGCAAGCTTCTGTGCTCTTCCAGACTCCTTAGAGTAGCAAACCTTCAAAAACCAAAAATGGGGTCAAAGCGAAGTGCACCATCAAGGCGCCATTCTCTCACCACCTATGAAGTCATGTTTGCAGTTCTCTTTGTCATGTTGGTGGCACTCTGTGCTGGATTAATTGCAGTGTCCTGGCTGTCAATCCAAGGATCAGAAAAAGGTAAGTTACATAAGGTTGGCTACAGAAAGTGCTCACAGGTGAATATATACACTTCAGTCTCCAGAATCCTGCCAGCATTTTATATCCATTGCTTTGACTGGTTTCCTGGCAAGGTATTTTTATTGCATCCAGATGCTTCACCTTAGTTCACATCATAGGAATTTTTTAAGTTGGTATATAATTTTGAATTTAATTCAGAATTTGAATATGAGACTAAGTATTTAAAATTTAAAAATGATTAGAATCTCAGTTTCAACATATAACAAAGTAGGTTCATAGCCTTTGGGTCTATTCTAATAGAATTTAAATCATAAACACATTCAAACCTTGTTGACTATAGAAGTGGCTAAATAGGCCAATTAAAAAAATATATTGCTTATTTCTAGAGAATTATATCTTCATTCTTATTAGTACATCAATTTTAATTATAACAATATAAGGGACCCTTGGTATGACTGTGGATTTATAAACGTCTCAAGATGCCTGAGCAGCAATTTGTGATTAATAGAAAAAATAAATAAGAAAAAGAAACTCTTCTTTAGAGCTAAATGGCCTGTGTTGTGAAAATCACCCAGTCATGTCCAACTCTTTGTGACCCCATGGACTGTAGCCCACCAGTCTCCTCTGCCCATGAAGTTCTCCAGGGAAGAATGCTGGAGTCGGTAGGCATTCCTTTCTCCAGGGGATCTTCCTAACCCAGGGATCAAATCCAGATCTCCCGCATTTCAGGCAGATTCTTTACCAGCTGAGCCAGCCAGGAAGTCCAAATTACCTGTCCCAGCTGCTTTTAAAAGCTCTACAAATGTATTCTCTTGTTACAACAAACCTATGAGTTAGTTGCTATTGTTATGCCCATTTTACAAGTGAAAAACCAGAGGCAGAATTTAGGTAACTTGTTTCAATTTGGAGCATTGCCAGGTAGTACAAACTAGATAATCTAACTGGAGAATGTGCACTCTACCATTCATTCATTTATATGATTTTTTAAAAAAAATGTTAGCATAGCAGAAACCTTGAATATTGGATTTATTTTTTCTGAGAAAATTTTCACATTTTTATAAAATGATGAATTATATGGTATATTAATTCCTTCAAAACCATTTAATGGTAGTGATTTTGGTTTTACTGAGAAAATTCTCAACATTTGAGTTAGTTCTTTTCCCTTAGCAAATAAGTTTAAATTAGAAATAATAAACATGATTTATAGTTTTATAAAAGAATTCCCATATAATCCCTGGTTTATATTACTACTATGCTAAGTCACTTCAGCCGTGTCTGACTCTGTGCAATCCCATAGACGGCAGCCCACCAGGCTCCCCCGTCCCTGGGATTCTCCAGGCAAGAACACTGGTTTGGGCTGCCATTTCCTTCTCCAATGAATGAAAGTGAAAAGTGAAAGTGAAGTCGCTCAGTCGTGTCCAACTCTTAGCGACCTCATGGACTGCAGCCTTCCAGGCTCCTCCATCTATGGGATTTTCCAGGCAAGATTACTGGAGTGGGGTGCTATTGCCTTCTCCTATAGCTATATACAAAGAGAAGGAAGTCTTGTGAGTATAAAATTAAATAAAATTTAGAAGTTCCCTGAGCCTTTTAGAAAAGTGACCACTTTGATGTTAAATGCCCTGTGAATACCTTCAAGGACATGTAATCATTTGGAAGTCCATTGGAATGTTTCATACTCAATGAAAATACAAAAGTTAGTTTTTTACCAGGAAAATTAAAAAAAAAAAAACTTTTTAAAGCTAGTGTGATTTAATCATGAACAACTGAATATAAGAAGAGATTTGAAATAAAACTATAACACTACACCACAGGATGTAAGACATACTTTCAATACATACTTTAATATTTGTTGTTGTTCTTCAGTCGCTAAGCCTGTTGTACTCTTTGAGACCCCATGGACTGCAGCATGTCAGGCTTCCCTGTTCTCCACTGTCTCCAGAACTTGCTCAAGTTCATGTCCGTTGAGTCAGTGATGCTTTCTAAAACCCATCCTCTGCTGCCCTCTTCTCATTTTGCCTTCAATCTTTAGTTTACTTTACACTTACTTTAATGTATTTCATACTATACACTTGGGTATACTTAACACTTTTACTGGAAATCATTTTAGATTTCAAAAAGTTGTAAAAATTGTAGAATTATTTTATAACATTCATACAAGTTCCCCTAATGTCAGTACCTAGTATATACATATACAGCTATCACAACCAAGAAATTAATACAATTGTTACAATAATATTAACTAAACACTCTATTCAAATTTCACCAGTTTTTCACTAATGGCTTTTCTTGTTCAGGATTCAGTACAGATTCCTACACTGTATTTTGTTTCCATGTTTCTTCAGTCTCTGGCAATCCATGACAGTTCTTCAGCCTTTCCTTGCCTTTTAGATGCAAAAATCTACATATTATTTTGAGTATTGTTTAAAATATTAATTCTAAAGTTTCTTCTGAACTAAGAGATTTGTGTCAATATTAGCAGCAGTAGCATACAATATGGGAGACCTGGGTTCTATCCCTGGGTCGAGAAGACCCCATGGAGAAGGGAAAGGCATTCTTGCCTGGAGAATCCCCATGGACAGAGGAGCCTTCCAGGCTACAGTTGGCATGGGGTCGCAAAGAGTCAGACATGACTGAGCAACTAAGCACAGCATAGCATGACAGATCTTGAGGTTTGAAGTCAGTCAGTCCTTTGCAGATGACACCGCCCTTATGACAGAAAGTGAAGAGGAGCTAAAAAGCCTCTTGATGAAAATGAAAGAGGAGAGTGAAAAAGTTGGCTCAAAGCTCAGCATTCAGAAAACGAAAACCATGGCATCCGGACCCATCACTTCATGGGAAATAGATGGGGAAACAGTGGAAACAGTGTCAAACTTTATTTTTGGGGGCTCCAAAATCACTGCAGATGGTGACTGCAACCATGAAATTAAAAGACGCTTACTCGTTGGAAGAAAAGTTATGACCAACCTAGATAGCATATTCAAAAGCAGAGACATTACTTTGCCGACTAAAGTCCGTCTAGTCAAGGCTATGGTTTTTCCTGTGGTCATGTATGGATGTGAGAGTTGGACTGTGAAGAAAGCTGAGCAATGAAGAATTGATGCTTTTGAACTGTGGTGTTGGAGAAGACTCTTGAGAGTCCCTTGGACTGCAAGGAGGTCCAACCAGTCCATCCTGAAGGAGATCAGCCTTGGGATTTCTTTGGAAGGAATGATGCTAAAGCTGAAACTCCAGTACTTTGGCCACCTCATGCAAAGAGTTGACTCATTGGAAAAGACTTTGATGCTGGGAGGGATTGGGGGCAGAAGGAGAAGGGGATGACAGAGGATGAGATGGCTGGATGGCATCACAGACTCGATGGACATGAGTCTGAGTGAACTCCGGGAGCTGGTGATGAACAGGGAGGCCTGGCGTGCTGCGATTCATGGGGTGGCAAAGAGTCGGACACGGCTGAGCGACTGAACTGAACTGAAGTGAATCCTTTGTCCAAATTACGTATCTGTCACTTTTATAACATTGAAAATTTTTCTTAGTGAGTCTAATCCCCAATTTGCCCAGCTGGAAAGAAAAAAAGAGAAATAGCATCTTCTCATATCAGGTCAATGCATCATTATTAGCACATTTATTAATGATCTCATCATTGTACGAGCTTCATCTGAAGCAATTTGTTTTGAAGATACATTCAAGGAAAATAATCACATAATAGTATTATATTAGACTTAATGGCATATTTTATTTCCCACGTCCCCACCCAAATTGTTAGCTTTTTTAAACATATTTTTCATATTGAGATAATTATATTTTCTGCAGCATTATCGAAAACTTCCCCAATAATGACAGTCCCCATCTAATGGCAAAAGGTTATACATGTCAAGTTTATAATTATTAGAATGAAAGAAGTAGTTTCAAAGCTATGCTTCAAAGTAATGCACACACTGAAATCCTCACAGCAATCCACATGTAGAAAACCAGCAGTGTCCCTTGATGCTAGGTGTTCAAGAAGTATCTGAAAGCAACTACAAAACTTTTAATGGTGCCTTTCTCACCATGTTTCCCTGAATCAGTTCCCATAATTGGCGGAAGTTGATCATTCCTGTATCTTCCAACAGGAATCTCAATAACAAACAAAACCAAAACAAAACTTGGTAGTTTGCAGAGCTGGTTAGATTTCAAAGAAAAGAAAAAATATATACAATGGGACAGAGATGAAGTTTTAATTTTCAATCTTTTAAAACAACTAGATAGCTAAGAAAAAAATAAAAAGATAAAAGCAGCTGATAATGAAACCGGAAGACTAAAAAGAAAAAGCAAGAACTCCAGAGTCAACACATTAAGTAAGAACTTTGCTTCTGTGTCTTAACCAGAATGTGCATATTTTCTTACTCATCATTCACATTTTCAGTTTTGTTTCTTATAAAATCATCTAGATGCAGCATTTGGAAAAAGTCATGAAGCCAGAGGGACATTGAAAATAATATCTGGAGCTACTTATAATTCTCATTTGCAAGACAAACTCTCAGTGGACTTCAAAGTTCTTGCTTTTGACATTCAACAAATGGTAGGAGACTTTTTCTCTTTCTCTCTTTAACTATGTTAAAATTTCATAACATAATTTCACTAACTACTTGCTAAAGATACATAGCTCTTAAAAGTGAAAGTGAAAGTCACTCAGTCAGGTCTGACTCTTTGTGACCCCATGGACTGTAGTCTGCCAAGCTCCTCTGTCCATGCGATTCTCCAAGCTAGAATACTGGAGTGGGTAGCTGTTCCCTTCAGGAATCTTCCCAACCCAGGGATCGAACTCAGGTCTCCCATGTTGCAAGCAGGTTCTTTACCATCTAAGCCACCAGGGAAGCCCACATAGATCTTATTCTCTTTGAAAAAAATCAGCCAATAAATATAACTGCTCAGGATACTTAAATATGAAATGTATTATCACAGAGAAGGAAAGTAACCTAAAATAGTTCTAAGAAGAATATAAAAAAAATTTGTTTAATGTTTTATTTAATAAATAAAATATTAAATTTAATATGTCTTTTTAACTTTCTTTCAGATAGATGATATCTTTCAATCAAGTAATCTGAAAAATGAATATAAAAACTCAAGAGTTTTACGATTTGAGTGAGTATAGCTCAAAATTTTTATATAAATAGAAAGCACAGAATCACATCATAGTAATCTCTTTGCTGCTGCTGCTGCTGCTGCTGCTGCTGCTAAGTTGCTTCAGTTGTGTCTGACTCTGTGCTACCCCGTAGACGGCAGCTTACCAGGCTCCCCCGTCCCTGGGATTCTCCAGGTAAGAACGCTGGAGTGGGGTGCCATTTCCTTCTCCAATGCATGAAAGTGAAAAGTGAAAGTGAAGTCGCTCAGTCGTGTCTGACTCTTCACAACTCCATGGACTAATATTTGTAAAAAGAGCATTACAATTTTTAGGAGAAAATGGAATATTTTACATTTTCAACATTTTCTGAGAGGGTTGAGGAAAGTGGCACAGTATGGACTTTTATATTGGTAGAAAATAACAATGCTAGATAATTGATCTCATATTAACATATTCCCTTCATGTGAGTACAAAATCTTTCAGAGACACATGAAGAAGAGTGAGGTTGATTTTATGCAGATGTCTAGGAGTCTGACAGTTAACCTATATCCAAGGGAAGCCATAGGGGATTCCAGGTCATTGGAGAATACAAGAGCATCACTTTATTTAATTAATTAATTTACTTATTTCCAAGCTTCCCCAGTGGCTCAGTAAAGAATCTGCCTGCCATTGCAGGAGCCTCAGGAGATGCGAGTTTGATCCCTGAGTGGGAAAGATTCCATGGAGGAGGAAATGACAACCCACTCCAGTGTTCTTTCTGGGATAATTCCACGCACAGGGGAGCCCAACAGGCTACAGTCCACAGGCCTCAAAGAGTCAGACATGACTGAGCACTCATGCAATCTATCTCAGATCAGAAACAAGTAAACCAGAGAGTCTGCCACCAAAGATACTTGTTACATGGTCTTCACAACAGTCCTGACATTTGTATAACAGTCCTTTGGTTCACAGGGACAACAGAGATAGGTCAAGTCAAAGAAAAAGAGATTACACTTAGAAGAACAATGACAGAAGGTCAAATTAGTTAATGGGCAGAAGGAAATGTTAGTCCTTGCCATTTCTTGTTGGAACAAAATGAACAAAAGCACAAAGCTTTATTTTACCAAATACAAAAAAGAAAAAAGAAAAAAAGGCTATTTTTCACCTACTTATCTATTTATCTTTATCATTCTTTATCCCAGATAGCATATTCATGATATCTTAGTCTCAGTAGCCAGTCAACTCCACCCCATCTACTGTCTTCATTCCTGTCCACAACACAGAGGCCTTGACTCCTGTTTTCCAGGTTTATGATCACTAATAACCTCTTTCATAACCTAATTTCAGGGCTAGAAGGAGACATGTGGCCTCTCAGGAAAGATTTACTAGTGTTTTTTGTTTGTGTATTTTATTCAACATATTGTTTTAAAATATTTATTCAGTATTTATTCCATGTAGGTAAAGCCATGGATGCAAGATTTTATTTCACTTTAAGTTAATTATCTGTTTAGAGTAAGTGGAACTGATTTCTCTTTTCCAGTTTTAGAGGACTGAGTATGGAGATCTGCATTAAAGCTTCAATTAATATTTAGTTCTTAAAGGTTTTGCATAGATTCCCCTGGAGAAGAGACTGGCTATCCACTCCAGTGTTCTTGCCTGGAGAATTCCATGGACAAAGGAGCCTAACAGGCTAAACCCATGGGGTCACAAAAAGTCAGACACGACTGAGCAACTATCACTTTTAAGGAGCGGAATCCCATGTTCTTCCTCACCTTCAAAAGGCTCTGCCCAGTGAAATCCACGCTAAGCGCATTATGTAGTGCAAAGTTTATTAGGATAGTTTCCCTAATGGAACTGTTTGTCTTCTCTTGCTTACAACTTGCTGGATAACTTTGTTTTTACTCAACTGGGAAATTTTGCTGAATACAGACTTTTATATAAGGTCTGGTAGTTTATCAAAACCCTAGCATTTTCTTTGATATTTATTAAGTAACCTTACATTTCTCTAGATAGTAAAATCACTATATTTGAAACTGTAAATTATTTGAGCTGAGGAATTATTTCCTTCCCTTCCTTTAAACTACCTAGGAGACCAATATAGTGCCTAAACCTTGATACATATTTTATAGCAATTCTCAAATAATATACTTCATCAGTATAAAGAAACTTTCACCTAGTTGTAGCTGAACTACTTTTAAATCAGAAGTGAGTTTTTAAAAGATGCAACGCAAAGGAATTTCATGAAAATGTCTGTAAGATAAATTACAGGTAGGTGCTTTGGGAGACTGAGAAGAAAAGGAGGAGAAAAGAAATTTAGAAGCAGGAAAGAAAGTAACAAGCAAACATTTAGGTTTACTTTAACTAATATGATATGAAATGACATATTCCAGTTACAGAAAAAAGTGAAAATATCAGTTGCTCAGTCATGCCCAACTCTTTGCTACCCTATGGAGTGTAGCCCACCAGGCTCCTCTGTCCATGGGATTCTCCAGGCAAGAATACTGCAGTGAGTTGCCATTCACTTCACCGGGGGATCTTCCCAACCCAGGGATCGAACCCGGGTCTCCATTAGGCAGATTCTTTACCACCTGAGCCATCAGAGAAGCCTATAGAAATAAGTGGCAGACTCTTAACTGCTTTTATAAATTATTTGTACTTTAAACTGATTGATAAAATCAAGAAACAGAAATAACTGACTTCTCAACTAACAGTAGCCATATCAACTCTGAAAAATACATCTAAAAATTCTTAAAAATGCCTATTTCATTGTTTGTTACTGATTTTAATGAAACACACACTTTATGCATGTGTGTATGGTCAAATTATAACACTCAGAATATTACACTTAGTCATTAACCTATCTCTTCTTCCTTTTAAAAATATTATTTAATGTCAACTCTTTCTTCCACCATTAAGTTTTTTTTTTTTTTTTTTTTTTTAAGTTGGAAAGATATTTTTTTTTTTTTTAAGTTACTTTTTTTATTTTTTAAATTTTAAAATCTTTAATTCTTACATGCATTCCCAAACATGAACCCCCTCCCACCTCCCTCCCCATAACATCTTTCTGGGTCATCCCCATGCACCAGCCCCAAGCATGCTGCATCCTGCGTCAGACATAGACTGGCGATTCAATTCACATGATAGTATACATGTTAGAATGTCATTCTCCCAAATCATCCCACCCTCTCCCTCTCCCTCTGAGTCCAAAAGTCCGTTATACACATCTGTGTCTCTTTCCCTGTCTTGCATACAGGGTCATCATTGCCATCTTCCTAAATTCCATATATATGTGTTAGTATACTGTATTGGTGTTTTTCTTTCTGGCTTACTTCACTCTGTATAATCGGCTCCAGTTTCATCCATCTCATCAGAACTGATTCAAATGAATTCTTTTTAACGGCTGAGTAATACTCCATTGTGTATATGTGCCACAGCTTTCTTATCCATTCATCTGCTGATGGACATCTAGGTTGTTTCCATGTCCTGGACACCATTAAGTTTTGTGTACATGTGTGTATGTGTGTGTGTTGAGCTATTCTGCAGGACAAGCAAATGGTCTACCTATGTCTGGGAAGCCTTTTATTACTCTGCTTTGTGGAAAATGCTTTGACTCAGAGAGCATTTAAGAGTTGATTCTTTTAATAAAGTGCTGTTTACCCTTTGTAGCAATAGGAAGCTTATTTTGCCCTTTGAGCACAGATAAGTCATCAAGTTAGGAAAGGAAAGACTTTTGTTTACTCAGCAATCCTAGAGGTTATCAATGTCATTAAGGAAAATAAGAGATAAGAAACATTTGATTTATTGCACACAGGCTTTCTGTATAATGATAGGATTTATCTTTTTTTTTTTTTTAAAAGGATGAACTCAGATATTCCACTGAAAAAGGGCTTTGAAATAAAAGTGGTCATTGTTTCCTTTTTTGTTTGTTTTCTAAAGGAAAAATTCTCATTTTCTTAATAAATAAATTCAATCTCACAGCTGTGATAGAGATGATTACTAAACCACATAACAGCTTTATTATTAGGTGAAGCATACATGTTTAATATGGTTTCCCTGATTTCTACTGTATATCTTTCTTATCTCAATATTTATACTGAATAAGAAACAAATTTTAAAGAATGCAATTGTGTGTAGGTATAGGATATGTAACTCCTGTCTTTGCAAATGAATTATTAAATGCAATATACAGTTCACAACCAAAAAATCCCCACATCTTTTATGCAAAGATGTTTTATGTCTGAGAATAAACTAATCCAGTTACTTTCAACTCAGTGAAAGAAAATCCCAGATTTGTATGCTCTCTGTCAAAATTACCTTACCTCTTCTACTCCCTAATTCAAATAAAATAAAAGAAAGTGGTAAGTGAAATTAAATCTGCGAAAGTTACATAAAGAGAAAAAACTGTTTTAATCAGAATTAAAACTATATGCTGGGCAACCAAGGATGAGTTGGCAATGATGAATTGAAGACAGACATTGTTCACTCTTACTTTATCTTAACCACATTTAACTCTATTCATTTAAGAAGACTGGGATAAAGATTGGTAAGGAGACAAGGAAAAAGAGAAGGAACAAGAGGAGGAAAAGATGGAGAAAGAGTGAGAAGAAAAAGAAAAAGATGAAGAGCTATTAGAGGAGCAAGAGAGGAGAGAGAGAGGGAGAGAAAAAGAGGAGGGAAGATCCTGTTTCCCAAAAGTGTGAAGGCAATAAACTATCCATTCGCCATCCCAATTCCAACCAACCATTTCCCCATCTCTTTGGATATAAAGTTCTGGTAACAACGCAAGACAATAAAAACCTGGACCTGCATCTAGGCAAATGTATTATATTGTCTTCCGTATTAATAAATAGTTCATAATGGTGTTAATAGCAGTGCGGGGGGGGGGGAATCAGAACTATATCAAAACACATCTGGGACACAGAGTTTCTGGGTTTTATTCCTCTATCTAGGCACAATTACATATATGACTCTAAGTTTCAGTCTCCTTATTGCTAAAATTAGTGTTGGCCAACATCAGGTGAAAAATACTAGAGTCATTTTCCTTTACTCAAGCTTCTGTTTAAATAAATATAGCATGAAACCTGAGAGTTATATGCCTGTTAGGATTTTTAAAATAGCAATTAACAGAACACATGGCTGAAAGTACCCTAAACAAAAGTGATTATCATGCGACATTACAAGAAATCTGTAGGTTTCAGAAGAGGTTAATTCAGTGATACAGTGATTGTGACATGATCAAAAATGTATGTGTTTTCAATCTTTTATTATGCTGTCTGTAGCTTGACAATCATAACTTGCTTCATGGTTCCAAAATAGATGCAACAGTTCCAGCAATCACATGTAGACATAATAATAATCAACAACAGAGTAGTAGTCCACTATGAGCCTTTATTACATTAAATATGGAAACATTTTCTAGAAGTTTCCAATCAGTTTTACCTTATATTCCATTGGCCAGGTCCTGCCATGAATAGTCACATGCTCATAAATAAAACTATCATTGACATGAGCAATGGTTGCAGAAGTTATGTGAAAATGGAGCATTATTTTCAAATAAAAAGAGAGACTGACCGGCACGGAAAAATTCACAAGTGTGGAGGAGTATGTAAAAACCGTGTCTGGGATGAAATCTACTTTTATCATGGATAGCAGGTGATTTACATGTGTAGGTGAATTTGCGACATTGTTACTTAGTAAGTAGTTACTAAGGAGCCTTGCCATTTAAAAGATTTGGATAATTCGATTTAATCAAATGATTGGAAAGTTAAACATTCTAACATTTAAAAATTCTATACTTAATAGAGGAGAAATGTGCAATTATTGATCAGTCTGTTCACATCAATCATGAAAAACTGCTGCTGCTACTGCTGCTAAGTTGCCTCAGTCGTGTCCGACTCTGTGTGACCCCATAGACGGCAGCCCACCAGGCTCCCCCGTCCCTGGGATTCTCTAGACAAGAACACTGGAGTGGGTTGCCATTTCCTTCTCCAATGCATGAAAGTGAAAAGTGAAAGTGAAGTCGCTCAGTCCTGTCTAACTCTTTGCGACCCCCTGGACTGCAGCCTAACAGGCTCTTCTGTCCATGGGATTTTCCAGGCAAGAGTACTGGAGTAGCTACATAGAAAGGAATTACTTCTAAACTGTGAACTTGAATAGTAGCACAGAAACTAAAAAGGAATATCCTACTGAAGGGAAATGGTGATCTACTGTGATCTTTCAGGGACATTTTGATCCTGTATTTAGTCTTGGAGAGGAAAAAAAATACCTATATATATATTGTAGGTGTTACCAAGACATATATACATACAGATACTTAAAGAACCCTTCAGGAGTTGATGAAGCCCTTCAAGAAACTAATTAACTTATAGATATGAATATAAATGCCTAAATTCCAGAAATAGCAAACATATTATGCAAAATTCGGTTCTTTAGTCTGCCTTTTTTTTTAAAGATTCCATTCTCTTTAATGGATATTTATATATTTTTGGTTGCACTTTGGTTTTACTTATTTTATTTATTATTTTTGTTATTTGATTACCATTTATTTTATTGTTATATTAATATTATATTTTTATTATTTTGTTATTTTTATCTTTATTTACTATTGTTATTTATTTTATTAATTTATTATTTATGTTGCATTTTTGGTTTTATTTATTTCTAGTTGTGTCATGCAGGCTTCTCATTTTGGTGGCTTCTTGTTGTGGCTCTCACTTTATGCTTGCTGGCTTCCATAGTTGACGTGCTCAGGTCTTAGTTGCCCTGCAATGGGTAGAATCTTCCCAGATTAGAAAACGAACCTGAGCAACATCCTTGCATTAGCAGACATTTTCTTATTCATTGTACCACCAGAGAAGTCTGTTAGTCTGCCTCTTTTTTTTTTTTTTTTTTTTTACTTTATTTTGCTTTACAATACTGTATTGGTTTTGCCATACATTGACATGAATCCACCATGGGTGTATAAAAGCTCCCAATCCTGAATCCCCCTCCCACCTCCCACCCCATATCATCTCTCTGGGTCATCCCCATGCACCAGCCCCAAGCATCCTGTATCCTGTATCGAACATAGACTGGCACTTCGTTTCTTACATGATAGTATACATGTTTCAATGCCGTTCTCCCAAATCATCCCACCCTCTCCCTCTTCCTCAGAGTCCAAAAGTCCGTTCTATACATCTGTGTCTCTTTTGCTGTCTCGCATACAGGGTCATCGTTACCATCTTTCTAAATTCCATATATATGCGTTAGTATACTATATTGGTGTTTTTCTTTCTGGCTTACTTCACTCTGTATAATTGGCTCCAGTTTCATCCATCTCATTAGAACTGATTCAAATGTATTCTTTTTAAAGGCTGAGTAATACTCCATTGTGTATATGTACCACAGCTCTCTTATCCATTCATCTGCTGATGGACATCTAGGTTGTTTCCATGTCCTGGCTATTATAAACAGTGCTGCGATGAACATTGGGGTACATGTGTCTCTTTCAATTCTGGTTTCCTCAGTGTGTATGCCCAGCAGTGGGATTGCTGGGTCATAAGGCTGCTCTATTTGCAATTTTTTAAGGAATCTCCACACTGTTTTCCACAGTGGCTGTACTAGTTTGCATTCCCACCAACAGTGTAAGAGGGTTCCCTTTTCTCCACACCCTCTCCAGCATTTATTGCTTGTAGACTTTTGGATCACTGCCAATCTGACCGGTGTGAAATGGTACCTCATTGTGGTCTTGATTTGCATTTCTCTGATAATGAGTGATATTGAGCATCTTTTCATGTGTTTGTTAGCCATCCGTATGTCTTCTTTGGAGAAATGTCTATTTAGTTCTTTGGTCCATTTTTTGATTGGGTCGTTTATTTTTCTGGAATTGAGCTGCAGGAGTTGCTTGTATATTTTTGAGATTAGTTGTTTGTCAGTTGCTTCATTTGCTATTGTTTTCTCCCATTCAGAAGGCTGTCTTTCACCTTACTTATAGTTTCCTTTGTTGTGCAGAAGCTTTTAATTTTAACTAGATCCCATTTGTTTATTTTTGCTTTATTTCCAGAATTCTGGGAGGTGGATCATAGAGGATCCTGCTGTGCTTTATGTCGGAGAGTGTTTTGCCTATGTTCTCCTCTAGGAGTTTTATAGTTTCTGGTCTTACGTTTAGATCTTTAATCCATTTTGAGTTTATTTTTGTGTGTGGTGTTAGAAAGTGATCTAGTTTCATTCTTTTACAAGCGGTTGACCAGTTTTTCCAGCACCACTTGTTAAAGAGATTGTCTTTACTCCATTGTATATTCTTGCCTCCTTTGTCGAAGGTAAGATGTCCATAGGTGTGTGGATTTATCTCTGGGCTTTCTATTTTGTTCCATTGATCTATATTTCTGTCTTTGTGCCAGTACCATACTGTCTTAATGACTGTGGCTTTGTAGTAGAGCCTGAAGTCAGGCAAATTGATTCCTCCAGTTCCATTCTTCTTTCTCTGCCTCTTAAGGATCCAAGTAAACCCTGAGCAGCCCTAGATTACTGAAGCATACAGAATGAAGACCAGAGCTAAAGTTTGTTTTCCAAACAGTTGTATCCTAAAAGCACATTGCTCCTGCTCATCCACTTCAGTCGTGTCCAATTCTTTTGCGACTCTATGAACTCTTTGCCCCCAGGCTCCTCGGTCCATGAGATTCTCCAGACAAGAATACTGGAGTGGGCTGCCATGCCCGCATCCAGGGCATCTTCTTGACCCAACGATCGAACCTGAGGCCCCTGCGTTGCTAGTGGATTCTTCACCACTGAGCCACCAGGGAAGCCCTTAAAACATAGTAGCAAAGTAGAAACATAGATCAGAGAGCAAAAACCTCTGAAGCATTTCCACTGGGCCAAACATATATTCATTTTTTGATTCTTTAAACTATAAACAAATTACCAGTGAGGAAAACTTTAAAAATGCAGGTTTCAGAGGAGGAGAGAAGAGATGATGACTTGGGTCATGTACCTGAACTCTAACATCATGGTCAGAGATGAATAGACAACATAATCCCAACTCTTGACAATGACAGTACAGCCTACAACTTCCCAGTAACCCACATATGCTTGTCTTCTTTCTGCTCTTTGAAGTCAGGACATATTTCAATATTTTATATTAAGAATGAAGAAGAAAAAGAAGATAATTTATTAACAGATGTTATAAGCTTGCCATCAGGCCTTTGTAAACTACACAGAAAATATTTTTTCTGAAATCAGTGTAACTACTTTAGACTTATTCCTACTTAGAAGTCATCTGTGAAAATAAAAAATCCAATTACAAATCCTCATGTTTTCAAACAGTACAATAGGAATAAATGCCATGATATCATGTGATTTTATTTAATTTGACACAAGTGACTGTGGTTAGGCCTAGGGATTAGTGTGCTACTCTGGAACTGAGAAAAATTGGGTTCTAATTCTGGATATATCTTGTGCTCTTGTAGAAACAGTCATTGTTTAAGTTCTCTTTCCTCCACCTGTGAAATAAAGATAACACTTGACATGACCTTTCTTGTACAAGTGTGATAGGATTAACAAGGTGATGACCATAGAGAGTCAAACACAAATCATTCGAAGAGGGCTGAGTTTTTTCTCTTATGTCACTTTTTGCTTTGCAGAAATGGCAGCATTATAGTCATATTTGACCTTCTCTTTGTCCAGTGGGTGTCAGATAAAAATGTAAAAGAAGAACTGATTCAAGGCATTGAAGCAAATAAATCCAGCCAACTGGTCACTTTTCACATTGACTTGAACAGCATTGATATCACAGGTATCTGTGAACCTTATTTGATACTTTGAATCAATAAGCCATGAAATTAAAATTCTATGTACCAAAGGAGCAGTGGTATCACCCTGGACTTTTAGGAACCTGTCTTATTGCATGAGTAACACATTTACATAAGGATAGTGAAATATGGAGAAAATATATTAGAAAAAAAATGCCAATGAGAAAATCTTTGTAAAATATCAAATACCAAAGAAGTTCTGAAAATATTGGCATGCATAAATGTTTGCGGGCCTAATCACACTTTTGACATTGGCCAAGCACAACACTGATTTTCCAGGAACCCTCTATCTGAAAGCGACACATTACTTTCTGATAGTCATATTGTTGTTTAGTCACCAAGTCGTGTCTGACTCTTGCAGCACCATGGATTGACTGTAGCCCACCTGGTTCCTCTGTCTATGGAATTTTCCAGGCAAGAGTATTGGAGTAGGTTGCCATTTCCTTCTCTAGGGTATCTTCCCAGCCCAGGGTTTGAATCTGAGTCTCTTGAACCTCCTACATTGGAAGCTGGATTCTTTACCACTTCACTACCTGGGAAGCCCCTAGAAAACTTAATCTACCTCTAAATGGCTGCATTATTTAAGGCAATTTACCAAAATTTTCTGTATGTTTGTTATCTCATCTGGAAAATGGGACTAGTAAAGATACTGTGTAGTAGCATTGGTTTCAGGGGTAAGTGTGTTGATATAAAAAACACTTGTTCTAGCTAATAATAGTAGTATTTTTCAGCTCATTTGAATTAGACAAAAACCAAAATAGTCTCTGCTCCAGCAGGTGTGCCAGAGGGGACCAAACCATCAGTAGAGGAAGCAGTTAAGAACTTGAGTTGCCTTCTCACTAAACAGGCACAGCAGGATAAAGCAGAAAACTGGATAAAAGTAAACTGTGCTTGATGAGCCCTTTCTGTAAAAAAAAAGCAGCTAGAGGTCTGCAATTTTATATCTACTATTACAAAATCAAAGAAACAAAGCACTCATGTCTTTATATATTTGCTTAAGAGCAAATCAATATTGACTTATGCTGAAGTAAAACTATTTGAAGTGGCAATAGGCTACTTAGAGTGTGCATATAAGTGGATACTTATATATTGATGAGCTTTCTAACATCTAAAAATTTCTGAATTTAAAAGCATATTTAGCTGAAGGTTTACAGAGAAGAGACTTTGGATACAGATGGGCCTGGTATTTCATTTTAATATTTATTTGCATCATGTCAATTTTCAAGTTTGTTATAAAATTGGTTAATAATCCCACAAACATCTTAGATTTTTATACAGTAAACTGTCAAGCCAGACACAATGAAAAGATATTATCTTCTTTAAGAAAAATTCTTATAAAGTTGATTTTATCTTCTTCATTAATAATCTACCACATATTTAGGAAACTGTTACAGGTCTTTTGCAAAGAAGACAACGCAGTAATGAAGAAATAATGCAATAAACCATCTAGTTAGTAGAAGAAGACCTACCTCTTAGCCCACTTACTATAAATATTGTTTTGAATAAAAGCAAATTCATTAGATCAGGGCTTCTCAGGAGATATGGTTTGGTTTCCTCTATTTTTAACATAGCTGTCATGGTGTCTTTAAAAATATTAAACATGTTAAATGGTGAATAAAATAGCTATTTTTATCTTTTAAGTGAAAATCACTTTATGCCTAAACAGTTCTTAGTTCTCAATAGATACTATCGTGTACCAGATTATTTTGGCATCCATTTGTTTCATGCAAAACCATTGATTCTAGGTCCCACAAGATTGAGGGTATTAGATTATCTCTCTTAAATATAAATTATTCTATATAACTTTGATGAATAAGTAGATATCCTTCTTAAATGGGTAAAATAAATGAAACATTCTATACATGTAAATTTTATAGAAAGACTATATAAAGATTCTTAAAATTCATTGAATGTATCATAATCAAATAGTAATTAAATAAATAGGAACACTCAGGGTAAGAAAGGATGAAACGGAAACTCTAGATCAGACGCCCTTTGGATAACTATTTGAACTGCACTTGATGTTTTGTAATACTCTAAACACTATATTCAAACCAACTTTATTCCAGCCCCTTTGGAGAATTTCTCTACGATAAGTCCTGCAACAACGTCAGGTCAGTACTTAATGACATTTTAAAATATATAACTCGGTGACCATAAAACTTTATGACATTAAGCAAGGATTCTATTTTTTTCTGGTGGCTCTTTCTAAATGAGGTATTTAGTCTTCATTTAAAAATGTAAAAAGTATACATTTGGCCTGGAATAATGTAGTTCATACTTTGCAGGATTCGTAATGCTTAGGTATATATGCAAGGATATGCGTTTCAAATTGCAATTGTCCTTTCATATTTTAAACTCTATATACATATGCACACATATATGATGTGTGTGAATAGGTGTGTGTGATCTCAAAATATGACTCTGATTATGCAGCCTTGGAAATTAAGCCCTGACATTGCTAAGGTCACTATGAATGAGGGAAAGGAGTTTTAAAGATAATGAAATGATAACTTTCAAAATATATTATACTGTTTGGAAAGGACAATCTAAAGTTTAATATTAACTTTGCTCTATTCCAGCATTTTCTTCACTCTCTCTTTCTAACTACAATTGGTCACTGTGGCTCATAAAATTGAGGACTTCACTTTGTCTTATCAAGATCATACTGATTATCAAAAGAGAGCTTTGAGAAATTATCATTTTAAAATTAACCTGAGTTATCTTAAAATGTAAAATCATTTTGTTGTAGAAATCTTATTCAAATTGAAGTCAAAATATCTGAACACTAATCCTGTCTCTGCCAACTATCAGAATCACTGAGCATTTCACCTTCTGAAAATCTGTTTCCCATAAATTGTGAATAATAAAAGTTTTCTAAAAATGTTAAAAGTCATCCCAAACATCAAATTCATAAACAAGTGCTTTTAAACTGTAAACTGTTATAAAACTATAACCATATTAATTTTTATACCACTTGTAATCATGAACACTTTTATAATACTTTAAAAATATATTTTAGATATTGTATTTTACAAACATTATCTCAGTTAATTCCCAGAATGATTTTGTAGAGATGTAATACTTTTTCTACTTAAAAATACACAAGTAATAAAGAAAGTGCCCAGAGTCACACAGTTTAAATTTATCAAAGTCGGGAATTAAAAGTAATTCTCTGGACTCCAAGGCCAATAGTTTAAGCATATCTCAAGCTCCTATTTCAAATAGCATCAGATTAATCTAGAACATTTGTGTCTACAGCCATTACGAAATAAGTGAATTCTTATATTAGTTAATTAATTATTGAAAAAATCTTTTTTCCTTAAAAAAGTGAACACATCTAAAATTTTCTGCTATACAACTCTAAAAATCAATAAAAAACATAAAAGATTTGTTGTTTAGATCCAGATACAAATGATATATTAAGTTAATGAACATTAATAGTGAAGTGAAAGTGAAGTCGCTCAGTCGTGTCCGACTCTTTGCGACCCCATGGACTCTAGCCTACCAGGCTCCTCCGTCCGTGGGATTCTCCAGGCAAGAGTACTGGAGTGGGTTGCTATTTCCTTCTCCAGGAGATCTTCCCAACCCAGGGATCGAACCCAGGTCTCTCGCATTGCAGGCAGACGCTTTACCATCTGAGCCACCAGGGAATAATTCATGGTAATTTTAAAAACTCTCACATAAAATATTAAATGAGGAATTCCTAATAATCGGTTTAAAAATTTAATTTTTATTTATGTTATTTATTTTTACAGAAAAGCTAACAACCAGCATTCCTCTGGCAACCCCAGGTCAGTTTTAATAATATAATTTCTCTTGTTTTTTAAAAAGTTTTTATTATGTTTCGTTTTGGACTTCTGAGAATTATCTGATAAACAGCAGTTAACAATACCCTTATCATAGATAAGAAAAGTAAAGCATGAAAGTTTATAGTTAGCCTAAGTTTTTACCAAAAGGCAACAACATATTTGAGGTTAATTAATGCTTGTATTATCTAATCTCACTCCAGTCCTCCATCTATTAGAATCATGGTTATTATCTTTTGCTAAGTGTGCCAAGAGTAGGATCAAAATGTTTTCCAGAAAGGATATAGGTTTCATCAGATGTGAGGGACTTTTTTCTCTAATTATTCTCTCTGAATACAAGTGACACATACTTGCTCTCTCCTTTTAACATGGTATGGTTGTCAAATCAGTACCAAAGTTGCCTTGAATTCATTCATTCAACAATTTTTCATTAAGTGACTGCTTCATACCAACACATGGCATGTATTTGCTTTTAAATTTTCACTGGAGTACAGTTGCTTTAAATGTTGTGTTAGTTTCTACCATACAACAAAGTAAATCACTTATACGTATACATATATACTTTTTTTTAGATTTCCTTCCTATTAGGTCACCACTGAGCAATGAGTAGGTGACTAGAGCATTGAGTAGAACAGTAGTTCCCTGTGTTATTTGGTAGGTTCTCATTTGTCATCTTTTTTATACATAATAGTGTATCTATTTCAATCCCAATCTCCCAATTCATCCTACCCGCATTTGGCTCTCAGTTTGTTAAGTTTGTTAACAAACTTAAGCCTTTTCTCTACATCTGTGTCTCTATTTCTGCTTTGCCAATACATCCATCTGTACCATTTTTCTAGATTTCACAAGTAAGCAATCTTGTATAATATTTGTTTTTCTCTTCCTGATTTCCTTCATTCTGTATGATAGTCTCTAGGTCTGTCCAAGTTTCTGCAAATGGCCCTATCTCACTCCTTTTTATGGTTGAGCAATATTCCATCGTATATAGGTACCATATCCTCTTTATCCAGTCCTCTGTTGATGGACATTTAGCTTGCTTCCGTGTCCTGGCTATTGTAAACAGTGCTGCAATGAGTGCTGGGTGCATGCATCTTTTTGAATTATAGTTTTCTTTGGTCATACCCAGGAGTGGGACTGCTGGGTCATGTGGTAGCTCCATTTTCAGTTTTTTGCAGAACCTCTATTCTGTCGTCTAGAGTAGCTGTACCAGTTTACAATCCCACCAACAGTGTAAGAGTTCCCTTTTCTCCATACCCTCTCCAACATTTGTTATTTGTAGAATTTTTGATGATGGCCATTCTGACCAGTATGAGGAGGTGATTCATTATAGTTTTGCTTTTCATTTCTCTAGTAATTAGTGAGGTTGAGCATTTTTTCATGTGCATTTTAGCCATCTGCATGTCTTCTTTGGAAAAATGTCTATTTAGGTCTTCCATCCATTTTTTTTTTATTTTATTTTATTTTTTTTTCTAGTTTTACTTTTTTTTTTTTTTAGTTTTTTATTTTTTAAATTTTAAAATCTTTAATTCTTACATGCATTCCCAGAGATTAATCCCTTGGCAGTTCCTTTGGATGCAATATTTTCTCCTATTCTGAGTGTTGTCTTTTCTTTTTGTTTATGGTTTCCTTTGCTGTGAAAAGCCTTTTCAGTTTAATGAGGTCCCATCATTTATTTTTATTTTCCTTACTCTTCAGTTCAGTTCATGTCATGTCCAACTCTTTGCAACCCCATCAACTGCAGCATGCCAGGCCTCCCTGTCCATCACCAACTCCCGGAGTCCACCCAAACCCATGTCCATCATGTCGGTGATGCCATCCAACCATCTCATCCTCTGTCGTCCCCTTCTCCTCCTGCCCTTAGACTTTCCCAGCATCAGGGTCTTTTCAAATGAGTCAGCTCTTCGCATCAGGTGGCTAAAGTGTTAGAGTTTCAGCTTCAACATCAGTCCTTCCAATGAACACCCAGGACTGATCTCCTTTAGGATGGACTGGTTGGATCTCCTTGCAGTCCAAGGGACTTTCAAGAGTCTTCTCCAACACCACAGTTCAAAAGCATCAATTCTTCTGTGCTCAGCTTTCTTTGTAGTCCAACTCTCACATCCATACATGACTACTGGAAAAACCATAGCCTTAACTAGATGGACTTTTGTTGGCAAAGTAACTCTTAAGAGGTGGGTCAAAAAATATCTTGTTTGGATTTATGTCGAAGAGTATTCTGCCTATGTTTTCCTCTAAGAGTTTTATAATATCTGGTCTTACATTTAGATCTTTGCTCCACTTTGAGTTTATTTTTAAGTTTTGTGTACGTTGGTATGTGTCTTTAACATCATAATTTTTCCAAATTCTTAATAATTGTCTACTTTGCCTTTGTCTATCTGCTGCTTAACCAAAGTGTCGTCTCTAGTCCTCACTTAATCTTCATGTTAAACAGTCTGAATGTGTAAACAGTTTAAATGTGTACCTAATCTCTTTAGGTAAACTCCACGCAGGCAATATTGTATAACCCTTCAGCTCCCAAAATAATACTGCTATTTTCATGTTATTAGAATTTATATCAAGTATTATATAATACAAGGAGAGAACATTTGTGAAATTATAAGTGGTCTCTGGGTAAGACTTAGCAATTCCTAGATGAAACAGTAGGTGTAAAGTTTGAAAAGCAGAGTGATATGTGAATGATGTATCAGAATACTTTATGAAACAAATCATCCCCCCCTCTAAACCCATGGAGCGCTCTTATGGTAGGACAAGCCTGCCTGGAATTGTCTTTTGATGTTGTCCAGAGAGCAGCACAACACAATGAAAGATGGAACTGCTCTTCAGCCCACTGTCCCTTATGCATTGCAGAAAACTATTTACAGCATCTAAAATCACCTTTCAACACACTCTCAAAAAGTGATTTTAAGATGAATAATGACCAATTCACTTAATCTAAAATCTAAATAACTTTATATATTTTAAGAAACATTTCTATAACTTTACAAGTCAGCAACAAATACCAAAGTTAGTGCTGTGTTTTCTATTTACCTGTTTATTGATTCACTGAGTGATTCATACAACCCACAGTTATTGAGGACCTCTTTGGTGTATAAAATGCCCTAAGGGAAATATGTGGGAAGACATAGAAGAAAAAAAAGTGCTAGAGCAAAAAGTCTTTGGACTTAAATTTTCCTTCTTACTCTCTTGAAGACAAGCCCACCAAAAATATGAAAAGTGACTGAACAATATGCCCAGTTTCTTGCAAGACTTTTGATCCTATCCAGAATGCCCATAAGGCATCTGCCCACACCAAAATGGTCCTTGATAATTTGGTCCTGTCCAGAATTATTTGAAGGACTTCCCTGGAGGTGCAGAGGTTAAGGATCTGCCTGCCAATGCAGGGAGCATGGGTTCAATCCCTGGTCCAGGACGATTCCACGTGTTGCAAGGCAACTACACATGCACCGCAACTACTGAGCCCATGTGCCCTAGAGCCCACTTGCTCTGCAACAAGAGAAGCCGCCACACTCAAGCAGAGAGATGCTCACGCTCACTGCAACTAGAGAAGGCCCACATGCAGCGACAAAAACCCAGCTCACCCAAAATACATTAAGAAACAAAAAAGCAAACAACAACAAAACCCAAGCCATTTGAATGGAACAGATATGCTCTTGGACACTTTTTGTTATTACTTAGTCACTCAGTTGTGTCTGACTCTTTTGTGACCCCTTTTACTGTAATCTGCCAAGGATCCTCTGTCCAGGGATACTTTAGATAGGAGCAAATTTTAAGGAGCTTTTGGAATGGATCAAGTGTTTAAGATCCAAATGTCTTATGGACCAAAATATCCCACAAACCAAATGTATTATGACATTTTACGTGCTATGTACACACACACATCGTTGCTCAGTTGTGTCTATTTATGACCCTGTGGACTATAGCCCACCAGGCTCCTCTCTCCATGGGGTTTTCCAGACAAGAATACTGAAGGGGTACCCATTCCTTTCTCCAGAGGTCCTCTTGACCCAGGGATCAAACTCAGGTCTTATGCATTGCAGGTGGATTCTTTATCTTCTGAACCACCAGAGAAGCTGGGTAGGATCAAACTTTGGCTAACAGCCCAGCTTCTGGCAAAAGGATATGGTGAAAGGGAAACACAGAGTGTGAGGGTAATACTTGACCAGCACTTTTCTTTCCCAGAGAGTGGAACAGAAATCTTTCTAACCTGTAAACTATAAGAATGGAATCAGTACATATTTATTTATATCTTTCACATTTTACATGAACAGTTGATAATCATAATAAAGACCAAAAAGTAACATATAATTTTCAAACATTGAAAGTGTGTAGGTGAATCCACCTTAACTATTTCCACCCATTACTGTCACATAACGTTTGGTAAGCCACCTAGTTCTTGAACTTTGTATTTATTATCTGAAAGACAAAGATTTAAATATATGTCTTAAAGAGCAGTCATGAAGAAAGGAAATAATACAGATACCAATTCATGATTGGCATAAAGGAGGGCCACAACAACAGCAACAAAAAAAAGCAAGTTGTATACTTTTTGAAAAAGATCTTTTAAAAACTAGACTAAGGTTAAAACAAGATTGTTGTATTCAGTAGTGCTCTTTTTAATCTGATTATTTCTTTGTCCTCAAAAACTCCATTTCCAAAGCTTTCCTATTATTGGCGACCATATTGAATTACCTTACTCAATCCTGAAGAATTCTCATAATGTAAGTAGGTGGTAAAATATCACATTCCCTCTTTTACTAGATCCATGAGTCCCCAGTCACCATTCATTCCTATTCATTCCTCTCACACAGCAAGATACTCTAGATTTATAGAGGGGAACGGGGCAATTAAACTTCAAAACCACAGTTTCCAAGCAGTAATTTATTATGAATATGGCTTTCAGGGATGTTAAGTTTATTCTCATTTTTATACGCCTGGAAGACAGAGTTTGAGAAAAATCAACAAATGCATGCACCATATACCTGGCATTAGTACTATTATAAATTCTGCCAAAGAGAATTTTTATTCGATAGTGGGTACAAAGTCCATGAGGATTATGTTCTATTGTTCAACTGCCTTTGTTGCCAATTACCGTAAAGTTTTACTAACCCATTCAAAAGAGTAAAGGGAGAGATGGGAACTAAGGTTGCATTACACCGATTGATTTCTAGCTGTTGCAGTGTGCCCAAGAGGGGCTCTTTTGCGCAATTGTTCAAATGCTTGAAGGGTTTCTAGAATACAGCTTGTTCTACTCTTTTGTTGCTTACTGGGCAGGCAATGATTGCAGAAAAACAAGATTAACTATCATGGGCTTTCTCAGTCTCAACAAAATGTAATTTTCTATAGTTCCACCACGTGGAGGGGTTTGAGGATGGAAGGAAAAGAACTGGCTAATTTAGTAAAGAATGTGAAATTGGTTCAAGAGAATTTAAGGCAGAATTATACTCTTCAATTGAATTGATTGTCCCAGGACTCAGAAACAGGCACTGCAACCAACACCAAATGTTTTTTCACTTCAAGTATTTGTTTTCTCTGCATCTGAGAAAACAACATATATATACTGCTAAGCACTCTCCTCTAATTTAAGACACTCCTACACAAATAATAACAGAACCATTAAAGTATTTTCCTACTTTAATTTCATCTGAATTGAACAGCCACAGTCTTGCTAAAATAATTAAATTTGTTCTTTTAAAGTAGAGGAGAATTTCTGTAAAGTGATATTTCCCAAACACAGTTCAGTGAAATGAACTTGGTCTCTTAAAGCAGGCATTCATGCATTCAGATTCTGATTTCATTACTAAGTAAGCTATTAAATCTTGGATTTAATTTGTCTCATATTTGGTCACCAAGGATTATTACACCTATTTTTAGGGAAAATAAAAATCAGGGTGGGATGATTTGGGAGAATGTCATTGAAACATGTATAATATGATATATGAAATGAATCACCAGTCCAGGCTTGATGCATGATACCGGATGCTTGGGGCTGGTGCACTGGGATGGCCCAGAGGGATGGTACGGGGAGGGAGGAGAGAGGGAGGTTCAGGATGGGGAACACGTGTACACCCGTGGCAGATTCATGTTGATGTATGGCAAAACCAATACAATGTTGTAAAGTAATTAACCTCTAATTAAAATAAATAAATTTATATTAAAAAAATTTTAATTCAATTACAAAAAAATCTAATATTTCCCAAATATGATTTTCAAATTACTGTCTTGTATGTAATACTTCTTATAACTGGTTTGGTTTCAGTCTTTTTTTTCTCCACAATGCTTAGTCCAGAGTCTGCACGAGAGATTCCTCACCTCAAGTCACTGGACAGTGTTATGACCGTGGATTACTCTGAAGTAATCACATTTGAGTGTATACTGAATCCTTCATGATACAAATATAAATAGATGATAAAGCCTTCAATTTGCAGAATTACAAATAATACTAATTTATGGTGGGTTTCCATATTATGCCAAAAATTAATATCCTGAAGATTAAAATGGCATATAACATAAAAATATGCTAATCTTTTTTCCACTCAAGAAAACAGCAACTAATATTTAGACAATTTGAACAGATCTTAATAAACAGAATCAATTATTATTTTTGTACACATTTCCTTAAATAGAAATCCTTAACTGTTTTGTTAAATAGTCCTCAAAAGAATCACAGTAGAGATTCCCAAGAAAAAGAGATGTACTAAAGTAAAAACTAGTAGGTGAAATGGCAAACTAAGCAGTCCAGTCAAAGAACTCTAGTTTTAAGAATGGAAGGTTACTTTAAAAACTGGCATCTGGCTAATTTCTGCAGCAGTTAATGTTTTAATCAATGGCTTTGTTGGAAATGGACATCATACCTGTGTATGTAAGATGAGAGGGAGACAGAACACTAGGTAAAAATAAAATCTGATAAAATCCTAAAACATACTTTCTTTATATAAGAAGACTATATTCATAGTTTCTTTTTTTTAATTAACTTATTTATTTATTTTACTTTACAATATTGTATTGGTTTTGCCATACATCAACATAAATCTGCCATGGGTGTACACGTGTTCCTCATCCTGAATGCCCCTCCCACGTCCTTCCCCATCCCATCCCTCTGGGTCATCCCAGTGCACCAGCCCCAAGCATCCTGTATCATGCATTGAACCTGGACTGGCGATTCATTCCACATATGATAATTCATGTTTCAATGCCATTCTCCCGTATCATCCCACCCTCTCCCTCTCCCACAGAGTCCAAAAGACTGTTCAATACATCTGTGCCTCTTTTGCTGTCTTGCATGCAGGGTTATCATTACCATCTTTCTAAATTCCATATATATGCATTAGTGTACTATATTGGTGTTTTCCTTTCTGGCTTACTTCACTCTGTATAATAGGCTCCAGTTTCATCCACCTCATTAGAACTGATTCAAATGTATTCTTTTAATGGCTGAGTAATACTCCCTTGTGTATATGTATCACAGCTTTCTTATCCATTCGTCTGCTGATGGACATCTAGGTTGCTTCCATGTCCTGGCTATTATAAACAGTGCTGCGATGAACATTGGGGTATACGTGTCTCTTTCAATTCTGGCTTTAAATTAGAGGAATTTCTCTTTATTCATGGACCAAGACATATGAAGGGTGCTTATACAACAGAATATGGAGATATCAAGAGTACAATCTAAACAAGAGTGTAATATTTCCACCTTCATATCTAAATATTTCAAACTAGAGTCATTTACTAATCCCACCAGCTGTTTCTCTGATAATGCCTATTGTGATTAATGAACACTGGTATTTCATGACCACTCCAAAGTGCATCTACCATTCTGAGCATCCTTTTCTCCACCTCCCTCCAGCCAGGAGCATATCTGGCCACTAAAGCTCATCAATCCTACTTGTAAAATAGCATTTGAAATATATCCCCATCTCCCCTGCTAGTGCAAGAGTTCCAACTCTCATCAACTTTCACCTTGAATGTTGAAATGGTTGCTCAGTTGGTAGCAGAATTGTCTTTATGAAACATGGACTGGTCATATCACATATATATGTTAAATTTTTCAATACTGTTATTTACAAAAATATTTTAATATGTTAAAATGATTTGTAAAATGTCCCCCAGAATTTGACTAAACTCCCTTCCTGCCATAGTTTCAGTAAGCATCCCAACATCTAGATACGTTAGATGCCTCTGCTTTCCCTATAGTAATGTGACCTCTCTTCATTGTGCATTTATTTCTAAACATCTTTCAAATTTTAATTTATATGAAGATGTTTTCAATCTCAGACTCAGAAGGAAGATACTCCATGGCATAGCCCAGTTTTGATGTTCCCACATCACTTTTTTCTACCTCATTTACAAAATTTGCTAGCCAATGAATCAGTTGCCCACTAAACTCCAAACTCCATAAAAAAGTCATCCTATTATTTCTATCCCTTAAAAAGCCATGATGCAAATAAATAGGAAATAAATACTTGTAAAGTGAATGAATAATCATTAATGAGATAAAATGTTTCAAGGGGTATCTCTTGACAGTGTGGTTTTGAAGTTCAATCTATAAATTTCAATTAGCAATAGACAAAGATATGAAACGTCAGTAAGTGAAGTTTCCATAGAAAGCATTAGATCAGACAAAATCATAAAGTCTCTAGTTAAATGCCGAAATCTATTCTTATAGACGCTGAATACCTAGAACTCCTTCAACCACTGTTTAAAAGAGACAGTTACTACAGTGATGTCTTTTTTCTCATTATTTTTTATCAAGAATTTTTTGAATACTATCAACATGACACCTCTTATGGATTAGGGGCTCAATAATTAAGAACTCTTGATGAATATCTCATATGTGTCATAATATACAAGTTTATTTAATATATTTTAAAAAATTTTTTTCTCTTAAATGGGAGTATTTTAGCACTTGGAAATGATTCAGCTTTATCCTGTCCTATTTTAGATGTTAGGTGATCCATAAATTTCCCAAAGGTTTATATCTATTTTAATTACAATTATAAAAGACCAATTTAGTTGTATTTATATCCAGCATCTCTGTCTATAATGTTCTCAATTAAATATTATCTTAGCAGATTTATTAACAGAAGCACTTTCCCCAATTTATTTCTTGAAGCCTAAGAGAAATTTCAGAATCAAATCTATTTTTAAAACCCAGCAGATGGCAGTACAATGCTGGCTTTAAGATTAAGGCCAATAACAAAAAGAAAAAAAAAAATGCTATTGAGCTTAAAGATTTTCCAAAAACTTTAAATTTTCGTTGTTATTCTAATCATAAAGAAACATATTGAAATTATCACATGGCTCAAAAAATTAAAAACATATGTGGTTACCCAGTGGTCATATATTATTAGGATTGCACCTAAATTTTCCAAGTCGATTTCTAGAAGGAAAATGTTTCTCAGTCCATTTCTATATTTAGCAATGTGGAAAGAAGCAGGTGAAGGACAAGACAGGCTAAGAGGTACAAATTTATCAGATCCTGGTCAGAGTATGACATGGAATCCTTCTGGGGGATGTTTGCAACTTTCCTCCTAAGAAACCCTGACCCAAGAAGCAAGGAGATAATGAGCAGAAGACAACCATTGGGTTTTCTTGTTCAATGTACTGTGGACTTTAAGTTTCATTTTACTATAAAATAGTTTTCATTGTTCTGCAGGATACAAACCTTAACTTCAACCACTATATTTTCAGATCATAAGTTTATAAGTAAATGAAGTGGCTATTAGATACTGTAGATGATGAGATATGCATTGTAGCAAATTGCCCCACATTACACTTAACAATCCTAGGAGCTGTAAATATTGGGGACCAAATAATGCTCCAAACTGTAGCATTCATTTATTAAGATTAAAAATCAACAAAGTAGGGACTTCCCTGATGGCTTAGTGGTAAAGAATCTGCCTGCCAATCCAGGAGATACAGGTTTGGTCCCTGATCCAGGAAGATCCAACATGCCTCAGGCAATTAAGCCCATGCCCCACAGATACTGACTCTGTGTTCTAGAGCCTGGGAGCCAGAACAACTGAAGTCCACATGCCTGAAAGCCCATCCCTCCCTCCACAACAAGAAAAGCCACCTCAATGAGAAGCGTGCACACTGCAACTAGAGAGTGGCTGCACTTGCCACAACTAAAGAAAGCCTGTGCAGCAACAAAGACCCAGCACACACAACCAAAAGCAAATGAATAAATAGACAATCTTCTTTAAAAATCAACAAAGTAAGCATCATATTTATTTATTTATTTATTTTTAGTTTTTTATTTTTAAATTTTAAAATCTTTAATTCTTACATGCGTTCCCAAACATGAACCCCCCTCCCACCTCCCTCCCCATTACATCTCTCTGGGTCATCCCCATGCACCAGCCCCAAGCATGTTGTATCCTGCATCAGACATAGACTGGCGATTCAATTCTTACATGATAGTATACATGTTAGAATGCCATCTACAAAGAAATATGTATCATTTCTTCAAAATTTAAAACTGTAAGATCAATTCATTAAATGAAATAAATATTTTGGGGAGAAGTTAAAATAATTATAAATAAGCATATACTTACTTGGGCTTCCGTTGTGGCTCAGCTGGTAAAGAATCCACCTGTAATGCGGGAGAGCTCGGTTTAATCCCTGGGTTGGGAAGATTCCCTGAAGAAGGAAAAGGCTACCCATTCAAGAATGTTGGTCAGGAGAATTCCATGGACTGTATAGCCCATGTGTCTGCAAAGAGTCAGACACAACTGAGTGACTTTCACTTTCAATTTCAATATCAGTTCACCTCAGTTCAGTCGCTCAGTCGTGTCCGACTCTTTGCGACCCCGTGAATCGCAGCACGCCAGGCCTCCCTGTCCATCACCAACTCCCAGAGTTCACTCAGACTCACGTCCATCAAGTCCTTGATGCCATCCAGTCATCTCGTCCTCTGTCGTCCCCTTCTCCTCCTGCCCCCAATCCCTCCCAACATCAGAGTCTTTTTCAATGAGTCAACTCTTTGCATGAAGTGGCCAAAGTACTGGAGTTTCAGCTTCACCATCATTCCTTCCAAAGAACACCCAGGGCTGATCTTCAGAATGGACTGGTTGGAACTCTTGCAGTCCAAGGGACTCTCAAGAGTCTTCTCCAACACCACAGTTCAAAAGCATCAATTCTTTGGTGCTCAGCCTTCTTCACAGTCGAACTCTCACATCCATACATGACCACAGGAAAAACAACAGCCTTGACTAGACGGACCTTAGTCGGCAAAGTAATGTCTCAGCTTTTGATATGCTATCTAGGTTGGTCATAACTTTTCTTCTGAGGAGGAAGCGTCTTTTAATTTCATGGTTGCAGTCACCATCTGCAGTGATTTTGGAGCCCCAAAAAATAAAGTCTGACACTGTTTCCACTGTTTCCCTATCAATTTCCCATGTAGTGATGGGACCGGATGCCACAATCTTCGTTTTCTGAATGACGAGCTTTAGGCCAACTTTTTCACTCTCCACTTTCACTTTCATCAAGAGGCTTTTTAGTTCCTCTTCACTTTCTGCCATAAGGGTGGTGTCATCTGCATATCTGAGGTTATTGGTATTTCTCCTGGCAATCTTGATTCCAGCTTGTGTTTCTTCCAGTCCAGCATTTCTCATGATGTACTCTGCATAGAAATCAAATAAGCAGGGGGACAATATACAGCCTTGACGCACTCCTTTTCCTATTTGGAACCAGTCTGTTGTTCCATGTCCAGTTCTAACTGTTGCTTCCTGACCTGCATATAGATTTCCCAAGAGGCAGGTCAGGTGGTCTGTATTCCCATCTCTCTCAG